>NW_024082295.1:0-99692 GCF_003009895.1 Hyaena hyaena
GCTGACAAAAACTGAGGACTGATGGATGTGGGGGGGAGGGGGGGTGGGCATGGAGGAGGGCACTTTGGGGATGAGCACTGAGTGTTATGTAGAAACTAATTTGACAATAAACTATTTGTAAAAAAAATAAAAAAATAAATAAATAAATAAAAATAAAAATATGGCTTCTGCACCTATCAATACCTCTCAATAAGTTCAGGAACTTTGGGGAAAAGATAAAATTAAGGCATTCAATTGGCAAGAGCCATAGAAAGATCAAAATAAAGGTGTAGCTTTCCCATAGAAAACTATAGTCTCATGTTTACTCAGGGTACCTGTACTGGCAAGAGAAAAAGACAGATACATAAAAATTAGTTGAGGGGAGAGGTAAGAAGAGACGGGCAAGAAAGCAAAAGCACATAGTAGATCTGAGAACTATGTTTTGAAAAGAACTGTTACAGTATTGGCAAATATATCTTACTGAAATCAGAGACAAGAATCTTACTAAATAATTTTGGGAGATATTTCAGTCAAAGGAATCATAAACCCAACTGGACTTGTGGTCTCCAACATTGTACAAGCAGCACATGAACTAAGAACACTAGTCTACTCCCAGAAGAGCATATACCCATTGAGTATGTGGCCAAGGACAATAACATAAGAAGACTCTTCAGAGGGTAGAGTCAAGAGATTCAAGGAGCATTTTTCAACTGCCTTGCTTAGAATAGAGACCCTTCTGCTGTTTGCCCAGAAATAATTTCAGAAACATAACAGGTCAATCAGTGCCTGCTGCTGGCTTCCATTTTTTCCTTTCAGAATGAAGTGTTTCTTATGGTTGTTCTGGCCCTGTTCCTTCACTGTACACTGTCTGTGGAGGGGACAGATTAATCTATTACTGTTAGTTCATGGGTCTGTAGCCCAAGAAGGGCCACATGAAGACCTGATGTAGAGACTGTAACACACCACCCAAACTCTGGACTGTGAGCTCCATGTTTGGACTTGTGTGTGTGTGTGTGTGTGTGTGTGTGTGTGTGTGTGTGTGTGTTTTGTTTTGTTTCATTTGTGGGTTTTTTTTTTGTGGGGGTGGGGAGAAGGTTAGTGAGTTCAGGAGTGGGAAAAGAAGTGAAACAAAAGAGTAGCCTATAGTAGAACTAATGATTGTTCCTTTCCTTCCGGCAAATGGAAAGATTACATGTCCTCGTCCCCTTACAGTAAAGTAGACCACAAGAATGTGCTGAAAAACTGAATGGCTATTGGGAGATATCCACCCCCTAGGAGCTAGAGATCTTGCTGGAGCCTCTTTTATAAGAACACTAATCCCACTCTTGAAGACTCTCATGACTTAAACACCTCAGAATGGTCCCACTTACTAATACCATCACTTTTGGAGGTTAGGGTTTCAATGTATGAATGTTGGGGACATATTCTGATCACAGCACTGTCTATAACAAACAGGAAGAAGGACCAGAAAATGCCTTGGAGGCAGGGTATTATGGAATTACCCAAACTTTCCCAAGATGCAAATGCTGCCTAGTAGAAGAATGTGGACACAGAGAAGATGACCTATAAGCTCATCGTTGAAAAGCAATCCCTAAAGAAGACAGAGTTACTTCCTACAGGAGAAGAGTATGCAGCCCCCAGGGCTGGAGCAAGGAGAGTGTGGGGTTCCTGGGAAGAGGCCAAGACTCCATCTAGAAGACGGTGGTATCCCTCCAGCCTGGTTTTCTAGTAGCCCTGAAGATTACCTGTCCATGTGTACAGATGAGAAGCCATTTCAATTAAGTAATGAATTCCCAGAGTGCTTTCTAATATCTGCCCCAACTCCCTCCTCCTTCCATGAGAAAAGAGCAACACTTTAATGGTATTTCTTTTCTTACTGTTCTTGCAACCTGATAATAGCCTCCCAGGAAAGAGATCCTGGGATAAATTGAAATCACTTCTGTTTCCCTAACTCTGTTGCTTAGTTAGGAGCAGTTCCCAGCCTACATTAAACAATATCTTAGCTCATCAAACACTATTGGTTTTCTGGATTTTCCCAATATATAGCTTGTTTTTAATGAAGCTAGGCCAAAACAGGTAGCTCCTGGAAACTCCGGAAAAACTTGTCTGGATCAACATTTAAAAGAAGCAATGGTGGTTTCTAAACTGCTGGAAGCTAACTGTTTATTACCCTTCAAAACCTCCACGATCTAAACTCTCACCCATCTCCTTTCTTTACCATCTGCCTTTCCTTTCTGCCTTGTTTCTGTGACAGTAATGGGTACATAGGATACTCTACAGAGTAGGGTTGAAGAGGAGGCAGATGGGTCTTTCCATTCTGTTTCCCCCAAGATTTGGACAAATGCCACCCAATTCCAACCTTTCAACTTGATCTTTTCCTCGTCTCCTCCTGCTGCTTTTTGCCATCTTCTTGTTCTCAAACACTCAGTTTCTTTATCATCTGTATTCTTCAAACACAGTCAGTTTCTCACTATGATTTATTACTTTTGGCAAGGAGAGGTGAATTATGGCGTTCCAGGCTCAGGGAGCAACCCTTGACATAAGCCCTTTGTGTAGAGAAGGAAGGACAAAGACCCTGTGAAAAGCCTCTTTCCAGACTTGTTCCTCAGAGACTCTATTAGATGAAGACATTTCATGTTTAGTGTTTTTTAATTGTAGAAGAAACTTCCGTGTTTTAAAAAAGGCAAACACTGAAGAAAAATATACAAGAGAGATTGCTCTCTCCCTGCATTCATTTCCAACCCTCTCCGTTACTTCTCAAAGGTAAACATTGACAGTATTTTTTTAAGTTTATTTATTTTTGAAAGAGAGGGAGAGAGCAAGCTGGGGAGGGGCAGAGAGAGAGAAAGAGACAAGGGTCCAAAGCAAGCTCTGTGCTATCTGATGTGGGGCTCAAAACCATGAACCATGAGATCATGACCTGAGCCCAAGTCAGACACTTAACCAACTGAGCCATCAAGCCACCCCTTGACAGTATTTTTTAATCTTGCAGAATATTGTACGCATCTGCAAGGGAGATATATAGATTTTCTTTTTCTTTTCTTTTTTACACAAACGTATGACATGCAGAATTTTTGTTTACCTTTTCCAATTAACATGTCAACTCTGTCTTTTCACCCATACCAGAACATACAGATCTACCTCAATCATATGCACTTACCTTGTATTCCATTTGCATAGATGTGACTATTTTCAACATGTGGCATATTTCATATGATATATTCTTACTTTATTTTATTTATTTTAAGTAATCTCTATACGCAAGGTGGGACTTGAACTCATGATCAAGAGTCACAAGCTGTACCAATTTAGCCAGCCAGGTGCCCCTCGTGTGATATATCTTTTAGGAAAGATCTTCCACAACACTTTTTAAGTTCTCCATAGAGTTAATGTAATTTTTGGGGGGATTTTGCAATAACTTTATTTATAATTTGAAGAAACCCAAATTTCCTCCTATTGAATTACTTTTTTCTTTATTCTTGTCCTTTAGACTTATTTGCTATTCACTATTATTATCTTTGGAAATCCAAATCTTTGATCATAGTTCACAAACTGGAAACCAAATTTGACTGCAGGGGAACTGAGGCTTGTGATAAAGCAAAGTATAAGTAAGTGGCCATTGACAATGAAGCGCTAGCACACATTACAATCACCTATGAAATAATTTGAGTCAATAGAAAAACATAATTTAATTTACCAAAATTCCAAATAGACATGGGTTTTGAGAACCATGGAGGGAAAAGTAGAACCTTTAATAGACTTAAGGTGTCAGATGATGACAATGATAATGACAACAGTGATGACAGTAAAGACTGGCCACATCTAGATTCTCAGAGTTAAAATAATCATCTTTTGAAAAAAAATATTTTTAGTGTGTGATTCAGTGAACATTTAAAATTTTGTGATAGCTTTAGAAAATTCATGCTAAGAAAAAGAGAAAATAATCTGTAAGGTTACTTGAAACGTCATGGGATTGCCATTTAATAAATGACATTCCTGTGTTAGGAAAAGGGTATGATCTTTCCCTACTTCTGCTTTAAACTTCCATTGAAAGAACATTGATAAACATTCAAAAATCCTCGGGGCGCCTAGGTGGCTCAGTCCATTAAGCGTCCGACTTCAGCTCAGGTCATGATCTCATGGTTCGTGGGTTTGAGACGCGCGACAGGCTCTGTGCTGACGGCTAGCTCAGAGCCTAGAGCCTGCTTTCGATTCTGTATCTCCCTCTCCTTCTGACCCTCCCCTGCTCTCTCTCTCTCTCTCTCAGAAATAAAACCTTAAACATTTTTTAAAAAACATTCAAAAATCCTCAAAAAATAACAGGTTAATATTTTCAAATACATACATAAACAATAAATCCATAAATTATAATGCACAGAAAAGAATTCTCTAAGACTGTCAGATTTTTAAAAATAGCTTATTTTTGGCATTTAAAGTTGTGTCTTGTACATGGTGGATACCTACATAATAGTTAAATTTGGTTTGACTTTACTCTCCTGGATGGGTCTTGGGGCCAGGATCAACATGCTGCTAAAATTTAGCAGTCATATTCCAAGCAGGATCATACCACTAGTCTGAATTCTCATGAAGACTACCGAGAATAATGTTTGAGAACTAGCTCACTCGAAGATGACTAAAAGGCACTTTTATTTTTTTTAATATAATTTGTTGTCAAATTGGTTTACATATGATACCCAGTGCTTATCCCAACAAATGCCCTCCTCAATGCCCATCACCCATTTTCCCCTCCCCCCCACCATCAACCCTCAGTTTGTTCTCTGTATTTAAGGGTCTCTTATGGTTTGCCTCCCTCCCTGCTTGTAACTATTTTTTTCACCTTCCCTTCATCCATGGCCATCTGTTAAGTTTCTCAAGATCCACATATGAGTGAAAACATATGGTATCTATTTTTCTCTGCTTATTTTACCTAGCATAATATCCTCCAGTTCCATCCACGTTGCTGCAAATGGCGTGATTTTATTCTTTCTCATTGCCAAGTAGTATTCCATTGTATATATAAATGACATCTTCTTTATCCATTCATCAGCTGATGGACATTTAGGCTCTTTCCATAATTTGGCTATTGTTGAAAGTGCTGTTATAAACATAGGGATACATGTGCCCCTGTGCATCAGTACTCCTATATCCCTTGGGTAAATTCCTATTGCTGGGTCATAGGGTAGTTCTATTTTTAATTTTTTGAGGAACCTCCACACTGTTTCCCAGAGCAGCTGCACTAGTTTGGATTCCCACCAACAGTGTAAGAGGGTTCCCATTTCTCTACATCTTCACCAGCATCTATATTTTCCTGATTTGTTCATTTTAGCCACTCTGACTGGTATGAGGTGATATCTCAGTGTGGCTTTGATTTGTATTTCCCTGATGATGAGGGACGTTGAGCATCGTTTCATGTGTCTGTTGGCCATCTGGATGTCTTTTTTGGAAAAGTGTCTGTTCAAGTCTTCTGCCTATTTCATCACTGGATTATTTTTGAGGGGTGTGTGTGGAGCTTGGTGAGTTCTTTATAGATTTTGGATACTAGTACTTTATCCAATGTGTCATTTGCAAATATCTTTTCCCATTCCGTCGGTTGACTTTTAGTTTTGTTGATTGTTTCCTTTGCAGTGCAGAAGGTTTTTTATCTTGATGAGGTCCCAATAGTTCATTTTTGCTTTCAATTCCCTTGCCTTTGGAGATGTGTTGACTAAGAAATTGCTACAGTTGACGTCAAAGAGGCTGTTGCCTGCTTTCTCCTCTTGGGTTCTGATGGTTTCCTGTCTCACATTTAGGTCTTTCATCCATTTTGAGTTTGTTTTTGTGTACAGTGTAAGAGAGTGGTCTAGTTTCATTCTTCTACATGTTGAGGTCCAGTTCTCCCAGCACCATTTGCTAAAGAGACTGTCTTTTTTCCATTGGATGCCCTTCCCTGCTTTGTCAAAGATTAGTTGGTCATACATTTATGGGTCCAATTCTGGGTTCTCTATTCTCTTCCATTGGTCTGTGTGTCTGGTTTTGTGTCAATACCATACTGTGTTGATGATTACAGCTTTGGAGTAGAGGCTAAAGTCTGGGAGTGTGATGCCTCCCACTTTGGTTTTCTTCTTCAGTATTACTTTGCCTATTCGGAGTCTTTTGTGGTTCCATACAAATTTTAGGATTGTTGTTCTAGCTTTGAGAAGAATGATGGTATAATTTGTATTGGGATTGCATTGAATGTGCAGATTGCTTTGGGTAGTATTGACATTTTAATAATATTTATTCTTCTGATCTGTGAGCATGGAATGTTTTTCCATTTCTTTGCATCTTCAATTTCTTTCATAAGCTTTTTATAGTTTTCAGCACACAGATCTTTTACATCTTTAGGTAGGTTTATTTCTAGGTATTTTATGGTTCTTGGTGCAATTGTGAATAGGATCAGTTTCTTTATTTCTCTTTCTGCTGCTTCATTATTGGTGTATAAAAATACAACTGACTTCCGTACATTGATTTTGTACCCTGGGACTCTGCTGAATTCATGGATTAGTTCTAGCAGTCTTTTGGTGGAGTCTCTTGGGTTTTCCATGTAGATTATCATGTAATCTATGCAAAATGAAAGTTTGACTTCTTCTTCCTCCATTTTGATGCCTTTTATTTCATTTTGTTGTCTGTTGATGCTAGGACTTCCAACACTATGTTAAACAACAGTGGTGAGAGTGGACATCCCTGTCGAGTTCCTGATCTCAGGGGGAGAGGTCTCAATTTTTCCCCATTGAGGATGATATTAGTGTGGGCTTTTGATATATGGCTTTTATGATGTTTAAGTATGTTCTGGAAGGAACTTTTAGATTCACAGTGTGAAATTCTTTCAAGAGTTTCTTTTCTTTTCTTTTCCATGACATTTTCTTTTTGTGGTTTCTGAAACCCATTCTGACAGTGGTAATGATAGTGCTGAGAAACAAAGTACTATGGTTAAAACAAAACCAAACCCATAACCATTGGTTTTCCAATGTGCTTACCATGAGAATCTCTCACGCATTTTTTAAAAGCTAAAGTAAATTGGTGTTAAATTATAGATTTTCAAAAGTGTAAAGGTCTCTCAAATATTATTTAGTGTACTCTCAAGAGAAAATTCTTGAATCCTCTCCACACCATTAGTATGTTACTCTATTTCCACTAAGCGCTGAACTCTCAGCAATTTCTTCTCCAAACAGAACTGGGTATAAAGGGCTGGGTAATCTTCAGACTCAGAACTCACTAGACTCAGAACTAGAACCACCCACTGCTCTAGAGATGGCAGGGATAGATGTCAGGGATATCACCAGCAGGACAGATACTCATCTGCTGGTGCTGGAAGAAAATTCAGACTGGCAGACAGAACCCAGACTCTCACAGTAATGGTAACCTGTAATAAGCTGGGGAGCACGGTGGTGGCAACCCCAGGAGGTAGTGTTTGGAGACATAAGCTGACCGGATAACAGGCCAGGAAGCAGCTCAGTCTGTAATGAGTTTCAGGGGCAGGATTCTAAACCACATACTGTGGTCTATAAAGCCCCTAAACCCAACCAATCACCTGCAGCTCTGCCCTCAAAATGTGCCAACTGCCTTCTCACCTTTAATGTCCCATCACTCTGGCTTTCTTTCTAACCACAGAATTCCAAGATCCCTTGAACTCCAGAGCTTTGGTCATTCAGATTTATCCTTAAATGTCTTCCCCTTGCAATGGCTTTTTCAGGAAACTCTCTACTATATGATTCTATTTTAATTATTTGCAAAACCTTGAGAGTTGCCTCCCCTATCGATCTCCTCACTAATATAAGCTCAATGAAAGGAGGGTATCTATTTGTGTTATTCCTTGTTGTACCCATTCAAGTTCAATGAAAGGAGGGTATCTATTTGTGTTATTCCTTATAATACCAGGCACTCTTATAAGTTCCTATCATATCCTGAGGGGGTATTAAATATTTTAGATGAATGATTGAATGAACAAATGAACTAATAAACTGTTAACAAACGAATTACTCTAGTCAGATAGGGGACCAACAAAATGAAAGTTCCCATAACTAAAAATATTTGAACCAAATCCTTGAATAAATAACAGGAGCTAGGAAGAAGAGGAAAGCTGTCACCAGATGCAAAAGTCTTGATAAATGCAGCGAATGAGCATGGATGGCAAGAGTGAAGTGAGAGAAGAAGTTGTGTGAGTAGATTGAGTCTTAGTGGAGAATAAACTACTAGAAGATGGACATTGTAATGGGAGAATGGCAGCTAATCCTCCTCCTTCTTGTTTTGAGAAATGTGCAAGAATAAAATAAACCTCACTCAAGAGGACAGAGGGGCACATTTTAGTTTGGTTACAGTTAAGGGAGATTTGGATAAAGCCATCAGCATAAAGGTTGTAGATATAAAGGGATTTGTTCACGGTGAAATGTGGAAAGTGTGGAGGGGGAAGGCAACATCTTTAGGAGATGTGTGGTGGGAGTGAAGAAGAATCTAACAATAAGAGGGCAGAACCACCTGAGGGAAAACAGGAGAAAAAAATTTTTGAGATACAGAAATAAAGAGATGATAGTTATAGTAGAAGTGACGTGCCTCAAATACAGACTTTTGCTGCAAGTTTACAGGGACAGAGAAATGGTCCTCAACTGTCCTGCATGGCAATTTAGGCTCTGATCTGTGGACATCTTCTTAAGACTCACATAGAGAGAATAGCTTTTCATCAAAATGCTAAGGAATGGTGATTTTGTGCCAGGCACTGGTACTGGGAGGTTGCTAAGAAGGCAAGTTGGACTAAGAAAAGAATAATACATTTCTTTCCCATTCTCTAACAAGCCACATGGTTCTTTAGCCTACTTACTCTTCCCAGGTAAATAAGGCATACCTGATGGATGGGTGCTAACAGTAACCAGTTCACTGTGACCTGCCCACCCAGACTCCATAACCAGATACCCTCCTTGTAGTGAGGACCTCGTGCTGGACCACGAAGGGCACACCAATTCTCTTCAGGCAGGAGAGGATCATTGACTCACTGAATATAACTCTTGGTCTAAAACTGAGCATTAATACACATTCTTAAATTATGTACAACACAGTTATTTGTTGTCTCTTCCCAGCATTGCGATGTAAAAGGTAACCCCTCACATTAAACATTCATTTAACGGGCACACCTTATATATAAAGGTGTTTTACATATGGTACTCGATTTACTTGTCTCAACAATCTTGAAAAGCAGGACTATTCTGCTTTTACAAATGGGAATGCAGGGACTCAGAGGGGCGAACTTATTAAATACACACGCAGACACAATGCACCTGACTCCAGAGCCTATGTTCTTTCAAGTACATCTCACCTCACTCTGGAGCCACACACCAAAATGGCTCCATTTCGCCGAAATGGTTAGAGTCAGAGCGATGATGCTTTTTGAGTAACGTGAAGGTGGAGGAAACAACACGTTAGTTAGATACAGCTGCAGTTGGGATTTTGGGGGTTCAATCAGTGTTTTTCGAATAACCATGTCTCTCCCCTGCCTCACCACTCACCTCTGATCAACTTGGTGGTCACTGAGTAAAAATTGGACATTTTTCCAGGTACTGACAGTGTTAGGACATACCTGGGGTAATAAAGGAGGCAGAAGTCAATACAATCTATTCAGTCTAATGACCTGTGGGAGACCAGAGAAGTCAGTGTGAATTAGGCTGGTGATTCTGTCCAGAAGTAGGACAAGAGGGGAACAGAAGATCACGGAGGTACTAGAACTTGAGCCGGGCTTTGCTGCGATTTAGCTTATGAACGAGAAACTAGAAATTTGTCCTTGAGTAATGTTTCCTGTAAATGACCAGTTTTTTTGGTAATCATTTGTCCTGACTCGGAGTTGGCTTGGGAACTAGGGTGGTTACAACAAGGGAGAATCGAGTGTTTTCCTGCTTGCCCAAGTAAAATGTATCCTTTTCACTGGGTAGCTGCATCGAATCAGGATGCGTAAGGAAAGCCCCCTAGTTTCTTGTAAGTTGGATGGAAACGAAGGTAACAATGGAACGGGGTCTGTCCTCAGCCAGGTTCCTGAACTGTGAGAGCAAAGTCACCGAGAGACCCGCGGGCCTCAAAGGTGTGTGTTGGCCAGAGCTCGTCTGCCTGAAATAAGAAAGTGAAAGCTCACGGAGGCCCGAGAGCCCTCTTCCCCTGTCCGGAAGCTGTTGCTTCGCACGCAGAATGGTAAGCCCTAGCCCTCGGCCCACCCAAACCACAGCGAGCGCAGGCCAGGGCAGAGGCAGAAGCGTCCGGCCCGTCCACGGCGCCCTGGGGTACGAGGCCCATGGATAAGTTTCGGGCCGTGCTGGACCTACACCTGAAGCATTCCAGCGCGCTGGGCTACGGCCTGGTGACCCTGCTGACGGCGGGCGGCGAGCGCCTGTTTTCCGTCGCCGTGTTCCAGTGCCCCTGCAGCGCCGCCTGGAACCTGCCGTACGGCCTGGTCTTCCTGCTGGTGCCCGCGCTCGCGCTCTTCCTGCTGGGCTACGTGCTGAGCGCGCGCACCTGGCGCCTGCTGACCGGCTGCTGCGCGCGCGGCGGCCGCGCGGGGCCGCGGGGCGCGCTGGTGTGCGTGCAGCTCAGCGCCGCCGCCGCCGTCGCGCCGCTCACCTGGGTGGCCGTGGCGCTGCTCGGCGGCGCCTTCTACGAGTGCGCGGCCAGCGGGAGCGCCCCCCTGGCGCGGCTCCTGTGCCGCGGCCGCGACGCCACCTGCGAGTCCCAGCTGCCGCTGGCGCCCTGCCACCAGGCCCGGGCGCCCGACGCGCAGGACCTCCTGAAGGAGCTCAAGGCCCAGTCTCAGGTCAGGGGCGCGCGCTGGACGCGGCTGGGAGGAAGGGAGAGGGGCCGGCGGAGGTGCGAGCTGGCGCCCTCGCCCCCGACACGCGACCCCGGAAGACAAACTGGAACGGCAACTATTTCAGTACAACGAACCAAAAGTAGGGAAGGCGCCTGCTCTGTGCCGGATACCGCGCCAGGCCCTTTAGCTCCTACCCTACATTATTCTCTTTTTAGCCAAAACACCAAGTCCAGGTCAAGGTGTTTGTGCGGCCGGAGGAAGGCAGACTTGTTACAATAAAATGAGTCTTCCCGGCTCTAAGGCCACTGCCCCGCACCGCTTCGGGGCATATAAAGCTCAGGGAGTCTTGAAAATGAATGCTGGTTTCATTGGATTTGCCGAAATTCCACGGTTTCGATTCTAGCCGCGTGACATAGAGGCTTTTCCCTGGGCCCTCGGCGGGACTTGGAAAATGACCTGTCAAGCGGTTGTACTGAGGCGGTTGGGAGGTTACCACCTCTTCTTTCTCTTAAGAGACTAAGACCTAAAACTGTTGCTTGTACATCAGCATAACTGTGAGTAGTTCATACTTTATGTAAGGATTCTGAATTTTTTTAAATTAAAAAATGCCACCAAATCTCTGTTTCTTTGTCTTTTCCTCAGGTGCTGGGCTGGATCCTGATAGCAGTTGTTATCATCCTCCATCTGATTTTTACCTCTGTCATCCGATGCCTTTCTCCAGTTAGTTTTCTGCAGCTGAAATTTTGGAAAATCTATATGGAACAGGAGCAGCAGGTCCTTAAAAATCAAGCCACAGAGCATGCGACAGAATTGGCCAAAGAGAATGTGAAATGTTTCTTTGAGTGCTCACATCCGAAGCAATACAGCACCCCAAGCATTAGAGACTGGCAGCAAATTTCATCACTATATACTTTCAATCCAAAGGAGCAGTACTATAGCATGTTGCACAAATATGTTAATAGAAAGGAGAAGAGTCAGAGCATCAGATCCAAAGAAGGAGATGCAGTGATTCCCATTCTCGGCTTTGTAGACACACCTGGTATGCACACTACTGCTGAGTTATGACCTTATTAACGGCTACAAGGAAAGTTCTCTTGAGTTATCGCTTCCTTTTTAAAAAATTGTTTAGGACTGGTTTTTTTTGTCGATTTTTCAAATTGTGGAAATAATTTTAAATAAAAAAATTGAGAACTTTATTTATTATATTCATTTTTAAAAAAGGAAGCAAAGTCAAATGATTTTGTCAAAGTGACAAACTGGAGCTAGATCAGAAGTCTTATATCCCTAGTTCAGGGTCCTTTTCAATGAATAATAATGTTGTCAGGTAAAAGGCTATAGTAGCAAAACAGCGAAAGAATGATTGAACTTGTGACCTTTCTTTTAGGTTATCTGATGTTAATTTCAAATTCACTTTCTTGCAGATAATAAATTGTTTCGAACTTTAAAATATGACATCTTATGGCTCTAATGTAGCTACTAAACAAGCAAACAAAATTATCATGAATAGGAAAGTCAATTTTTTCAAAATACAAAGAATGAAAAACCAGGATAATTGCAAGCCTAACTGTTGGTTTGTTTGTAGGGTCAGAGGGCACATTTTAAAACTGTTTATTTTGGTAAATTTCAGATATGCACAAAAGTAGAGAAGATTGTGTTATAAACCCTGGTATAGTTATTATAAGCTTTGACAGAGTAGGGAGGTCAGATAAAACCCATTCCAGGCAAACAAACAGAAATACCCGTTGTGGCCTGATTTAGAGTATGGGAGGGGGCTGGGGAAATCTGTTAGAAACTGAAACCTGAGGAACAGAAGAGCATTTCAGTTTGCGGAACAGCAGGACAAAGACTGAGGTGAGACAGATCTGAGCACAGCTGGAAGCCTTAGCGGTGACTGGAAAAAATGAGCAAGGGACAGTTCGCACAGGTCCTTGGAGTCATGGGAAGGATTTTGGTTTTCATCCCATGAGCATTTTAGGAGGACTGTTCTGATTTTCTTGTGGAAAAAGGAGTGGCATGGGGGAAGGGACAGAGCCAACATGGAAACAGACTCAAGAGGACACTGCAGTGAACATAGATGGGAGTGAATATGAAATGGGTTGATGATGATAAAGATAGAAAAAGTGGATACATTCAAGGTAAATCTTGAACATAGACATGACAGGATATTTGTTGATGGAGAGGATGCAAACATTTATTGAGAACAACAGTATATGTAGACAAAACTATTTTTTTTTTAATGTTTATTTTTGAGAGACAGACAGAGCATGAGCGGGGGAGGGGCAGAGAGAGAGGGGGAGACACAGAATCTGAAGCAGGCTCCAGGCTCTGAACGGTCAGCACAGACCCCAATGCAAGGCTCAAACCCACAAGCCAGGAGACCATGACCTGAGCCGAAGTCAGACGCTTAACTAACTGAGCCACCAAGGTGCCCCACAAAAAAAAATTTTTTAAGTTTGTTTTTGAGAGAGGGGAGAGAGACAGAAAATGAGGGTGGGGGAGTGGCAGAGAGAGAGGGAGAAAGAGATGATCTCAAGCATGCTCTGCACGACACAGGGCTCAAACTCACGAACTGTTAGATCATGACCTGAGCTGAAATCAAGAGTCGGATGCTTAGCTGAGCCACCCAGGCATCCCTAGACTAAATTTTGTTGCTTAACAATATGGGGGGACGTTAGCTTGTCATTCCTGCACATCTCCCAAATTTATGGTTGTTTTGTGCATTTAAAAAAACAAAATAACGGGGCGCCTGGGTGGCTTAGTCGGTTAAGTGTCCGACTTTCGCTTAGGTCATGATCTCGCGGTTCGTGGGTTCGAGCCCCACGTCGGGCTCTGTGCTGACTGCCAGCTCAGGGCCTGGAGCCTATTTCGGAGTCTGTATCTCCCTCTCTCTCTGACCTTCCCCTGCTCACGCTGTCTCTCTCTCTCTCTCTCCTAGTAATAAATAAAAAATATTAGAAAAAAATAAAAAAATAAAAAAACAAAATATGAAAACTGTAAACTGTAAAGGAACTGAGCACTGAGCATATTTAGCCCTTCTTCCTCTCTGGACAGATCTCTATGTTGGCTTCTATTTGTCCTGTGTTGCACAGGATCATTTAAAGGAACTAGTCAGCAGAGCTGAATATCCTGTTGCTCAGTCTGTATTATAAGAAAGTCAGCGGCAGAAACTACATGATCGTTCTTGTTTTTATTCCCTAATGAATAATTTTGAAAATCATATCACCCTTGGGGCGCCTGGGTGGCTTAGTCGGTTAAGCATCCGACTTTCGCTTGGGTCATGATCTCGCGGTTTGTGGGTTCGAGCCCCGCGTCGGGCTCTGTGCTGACTGCCAGCTCAGAGCCTGGAGCCTGTTTCAGTCTGTGACTCCCTCTCTCTCTGACCCTCCCCTGCTCACGCTGTCTCTCTCTCTCTCCTAGAAATAAAAAAAAAAAAAAAAAAAAAAAACATTAAAAAAGAAAATCATATCACCCTTACATTTGCTTTGTTTATTTCATTTTCCCATTTCTTTTGTATATTCTTCTCTTGCAATGCTTTTTCCTTCTTTTGGTCTAACATGGGTACTTGCATCTTTTATAATATATTGTCTCCATTTTGTTGACTTATGACCCACTTTCTCTTGCACATTCTTTATTAATTATTGTTCAAGTATGTATGCTTAAGGAAAAATGATAATGATAGAGAACTGTGTGAAGTAAAACGTACACTTACCTCATTCCTTTGCAATATACTTTTACCAGAGCAAGTCATATACTCTGTGTCTACACAAATATTATTGTACTATAGATGTGTTTCTGCAACTTTTTCACATAAAATATCATTGTTCCATGTCCATATATAACAATTTCCCTCATAAAAAAATTCTACTGATTAGAATTTTTAGAATTAGGAAAGAGTTATGATTCCTTTTTTGTTAAAGCATAAATATATACACATGCATTCATAAACTATATAAAGATAAGCACCAAATTGTCAAATTTGGTCAATTCTAAAGACTAGTAATGATGCAGAGGATTTTTTCTTTAAGTCTTATGTGTTTTGGGGGCACCTGGGTGGCTTAGTCAGCTGAGTGTCTGACTCTTGATTTTGGCTCGGGTCATGATTCCAGGATCACGGATCGGACTCCATGCTGAGTGTGGAGCCTGCTTGGGATTCTCTCTCTCTCTGTCTCTCTCTTTCTCTCCCCCTTAACCCCTCTCCCCTGCTCTCTCTCTTTCTCTAAAATTAAACAAAATAAATAAATGAAACCAAACCAAACAAACAACCCACCCACCCCAGAACAAACAAACAAAAACCTCATGTGTTTTTAATCTTTGGATGTTTTTTGTGATGAATAATAACTGTTAACTGTGTAGTTAGAAAAGATTAAAAAGAACCCTTACAATGGTGTAGGGCTTTATGGTCAACAGGAAGTTTTATATCTTTCTCTTCAGTTTATTTGTACAACATTGTAGGATACCCAGGAAACATATCACTCACCGTACAAGTGAGAAATCGAAGGCTGGAGTAGTTACATTACTAGACCAAGGTCATACAGTCAATGGCAGAACTAAAGTAAGTGGGCTGAACCTGTCTGGATAGTGTGGTTCAAACTGGCCACCTGGTATCCTTACTACTGAGCCAGTTTTGTTTTGTTTTGTTTCCTTTTAAGCCCATGTGCCCTTGTGAGCAGAAAAGATGCAGATGTTCTTAGTGACCCCTAACATTTTTTATCTCATTCAGGAGCTTGGCAACTGTTGATACCTGAGACCACTCTGAATAAACATAGGGGGATCAGACACATGTTATTTCATGGTGGGAACATGATCACCACTGTTTGGTGGGACACATTACTTCTTGGAGCCTAGCCCCAAACAGGCCCCATCACGGGCTCAAGAAGCATTTCTACACTCGGTGTGTACAGTTGATCCTTGAACAATTGGGGCTCTGAAGAACTGACACCCCCACCCCCACCTGCCACAGTCGAAAATCCATGTATAACTTTTGGCTCTCCTAAAACTTAAGTACGAATAGCCCATTGTTGACTGGAAATATTCGTGATAACATAAACAGTTGATTAATACATATTTTATATGTTATATATATTATTTACTGTATCTTACAATAAAATAGAGAAAAGAAAATGTCGAGAAAATCATAAGGAAGAGAAAATATATTTACAGTATTGTACTGTATTGAAAAAAAAAATCTGTGCATAAGTGGACCTTGCAGTTCATATCTGTGTTGTCCAAGGGTCAACTGTATATATTTGCTGGCTCACTAAATGAGAGATTATAAATGATTTTTTATAATCACCCTGGTTCTATGCTGCACTAAAGGCTTAAGCTTAGAAGAGATTCAGACACAGCATCTACTAATAATATTTGCTGCAAGACAACCATATTGTTCTAAGAGATGACTCTACACTGTGTTGAGTTAAGCAAGATGATACCATTTACAGAGCCTAATAAGATTAGGCATGATCTCTTTGCTCCATCCAGAGCCATGGATAGATATATCAATGTTCTACAAACTGATTAAAGAAGCAAGTCCTGAGGGATCATCTGCAAACAGAATTATATACAAGTGCCTACATTTGTAGACAAATGTCTCCACAATGTCCCCACAAGTGGCTCTGGCTGGAAAACATCTGGGAACCCCTAAATTTCACAACATCTTATCTACCAGGTGGCCTATTGTAAAGAACTCTTCCTAAAACAAGATTGAGAAATACTCCCTGTCTGAGTCAACCTCCGCAGCAGCTGTCATTGCCTATTTAGTCAGCAGCAAGCTTCCACTGGGTGCCTACCCTCTGTCCCAAACTGGGTCTGCCCTGAAAGCTAAGCCTTTAGTTCATGTTAATTTGTTCCTTCTTCTTTATTGCCTCCTTTAGAAATATCTCCTGTGAATTGCAATATAAGGGCTGTGGAACTGATTGTATTACATTCTTATCTAAGGAAAGAGACCTGTATCAAAAAAGGGATATTGTCTATCAAGATCCTTTGCCACAAGGAACAAAACCTGAGAAACTTCCAAATGAAAGAAATCTCTATAAGATTAGGCAGTTTATTGTCATTTTAAAAATTGTGGGATATCAAACAGAGAAGAGTATATGAAACATTTGTGTGCATTTTAAAGAATAATTACACAGTAAACATGTACGTAACCACCAGAGAGGGGAAAGGAAAAGGACATCTCCAGCACCCCTGACTCCATCACTTCACTCTACCTAAATGTGGGGGGATGATCATTCCCTTATTTTTTAAAAAAAATTTTAAAGTTTATTTATTTATTTTTGAGAGAGAAAAGAGAACAAGCAAAGGAGGGGTAGAGAGAGAGGGTGGGAGGGACAGAAGGTCTGAAGCAGGCTCCGTGCTAATGACAGAGAGCCCGATGAGGGACTTGGACTCATGAACCGTGAGATCATGACCTGAGATGAAGTCAGGTGCTTAACTGACTAAGCCACCCAGGCGCCCCTCATAACCTTACTTTTACTTATAGTTTTACTGTCTATGTGTGTATTCCTAAATTATTAATGCTTATTTTTGTCTGTTTTTGATATGAACGAAATCACTCTCTAATTCATTCTCTGAGAATTCTTTTATCATCTTTTTTGTTTTTATTTGATAGATTCATCCATAGTACGCCTAGAACAACTTATTTGTTTTGATTGCTGGATAGTATTCTACTACCTGAATTTACCACAATCCAGTTATCTATTTAACTGCTGATGGACATTTGATTTGCTCCCAATTTCTGGTACTTGTGAGCAGTGCTGGCATGAACGTTCATGTATTTGGATTCTGGCAGATATGTGCAAGTGTTGCTTCAAGGTGTGCTCCTGAATAGATGGACGCATGAGGGTATATATATACATATACATGTATGTATATATATATATATATATATATATTTAATATCAAATGTTTGCCATAAGGGTTATTCCAATGTAATGCTACTCTGAAGTTTCCCACTGCTTCTCACCTCTGCAGCACTTGGTATTTCCGATGATTTATTGTTTGTCACTGTGGTGAGTATGTAATGGTATTTCTCATTGTGTGTTTAGTTGGCATCTCCCTAACTATTAGAGGTTTTTGGCATCTTTTCCTAGATTTACTAGTCATTTGGATATCCTCTTTTATGAAATGCCTATTTTAGCCTTTTGCCCATTTTTTAATATTTGGGTTGTCTTTTTCCTATTGATTTCTATGATTTCGTTATTATTCATTCATTTAGAATAACAAATATTTGAGTGCCTGCTTTGTTTCCAGAATGTGCTAGGTACTTGGGATACATCAGTGAACCAACAGCAAAGACCCTGACTTTGTGAAGCTTACATTCTAAGAGGAGAGAGAGGTAACAAACAGTAACGATAATAAATAAGCAAATCATTGAATGTAAGGAAGAGAAGAATACTGGGGCGGGGGGGGGGGGGGGGGGGGGGAGGGGAAGAAAAAGGAGAACACTCTAAGAGGCATTAGAAATGCAGGAATTCAGAGAGCTGTTGTCCTCACTGAAAAGTAGCCTTAGAGCAGAGACTGGTAGGGGTGAGAAGTTAGCCAGTAGATCATTAAAAGCCTTTGGGCCAGAATAAGGACTTTGGATTTTACTCTAAATGAACTGAATAACCACCGTATACATTCCTTACAAAGCCTAAATCAATTGATTACTGAGTTAGACCATTGGATACACTGGGATAATCAATGGAGGGCAAGAACATACTGATTCCAAAAAGAGGAAGTGATACTCTCTTTTAAACTATAGATGGCCTGGAATTAGGGTAATGATCCTAAAACCTGATAGAATATGTTACTGTGGAATTAAAGTCAGGTAAAAAGTGTGTGTGTGTGTGTGTGTGTGTGTGTGTGTGTGTGTGTACACATGAGTTCTTTTATGGTGTCTTGAGTACATTTTTTATAGTTTTTTTTCTTTTTGCTAGGAGAATATTAACTTAAGAACACTGGGTTTGATAAGATTGTTGATAATGGGGGATAAATGAGCTTGTATATTCAAAAGAAATTGTATAATCACAAATTGCTTTCAAAACTCTGCAGATCACTTTAAAATAATTCTGCTTGTCAAGTTTTGGGCTCCATTAACCAGTGCCCTCATGGTCACCGTGAACTTCTTAATATATTCACTTTCAGTCATTCAAGAAACATCCAAATATATATTGAGAATACCTACTGTATGTGGGAGTCATGCCATGATTAACAGCTCAGTCACTGGAGATAAAGTACTATAGACTGGGTGGCTTATGAACAATAGAAACTTATTTCTCACAGTTCTGGAGGCTGGGAAGTCCAAGATTAAGACACCATCAAATTCAGTGTCTCATGGGTGCCCATTTCCTGTTTCATAGATATGGGTCTTCTCACATGAGAGAAAGGGCAAGGGAGCCCTCTGGAGTCTCTTTTATAAGGGCACTAATCCCATTAATGAGTGCTTTGCCCTTGTGACCTAATCACCTCCAAAGTCCATCACACTGAGTGGATTATGTTGCTTGAGAGAACACAGAGCTTGGGGTACCACCATTTTATAGAAAATAGTAATTAAACCTGCTCTCTGTCCAAGAGGGAAATTATTTCATCTCTCAAGGTTGCTGGTGCAAACACACTCTGAGAAATGGCCTGGGTAAAAAGCAATCATAGCCTTGCATTCTTGTCATACTAATGAGACATATAAGAATATGCACATAATTTTCTGTCTTTCAAGCCCCCTTTCTTTTTTTGTTTTTGGTTTTTTTTTAATTTATTTATTTTGAGGAGAGAGAGAGAGAGAGAGAACAGAGTAGGGGCAGAGAGAGAGAGAATCCCAAGCAGGCTCTGCACTGTCAGTCCAGAGCCCAGAGCCTGACATGGGGCTCAAACTCACAAACCATGAGATCATGACCTGAGTTGAAGCCAAGAGTCAGAGTCTTAAACAACTCAGCCACCCAGGGCTCAAACCCTTTCAAATCACACTTTCTATTCAAAGCATTGCCCAATGACATTTGTCCACATACCTTCTTTCCCTGAACTCTTAATGACTTCATCTCTCAAACTCACTGTAACACTTGGTCACATACCTCTTTGTGTCATATGAACTGTGTTTTGTCTCCTCAGCATGATTTTATGATTAATGAAGACTCTAAAAAAAAAAAAAGATCATCTTACAAATGTCACAAAACAGCAACAAAACTGATAAAAACAACTGAGAAAAGATAAAATATTTTTAAAATTTTATTGAGATAAAATATTTTATTTAATATTTATTTATATATAGAGAGAGAAAGCACAAGCAGGGGAGGGACAGAAAGAGAGTGAGAGAGACAGAATTCCAAGCAGACTCTGCACTGTCAGGGCAGAGCCTGATGCGGGGCTTAATTTCAGGAACGATGAGCTCATAACCTGAGCTGAAATCAAGAGTTGGAAGCTTGAGTGACTGAGCTACCCAGGCACTCTGGCACTGCATTTCTTAAAGGCTGGTTATAGAATAAGAAAAACAATTGTATAAATATATTTAATAATTTACTTACATATAGTAAAGAAACAAAATTTAAAAGACAAAAGGGTTTTTTTTGTTTTTCTTTCCATGGAGTACACATCAACAATTTGGATTTCTGATGTTCCACGGAACACAGTTTGGGAAACATTACCTTGGATAATGAGAAGCAGATGGAAAATCAACTGTTGTTTGGCTTACTTCATAGTATTCTTAAATCACCTAGTCTATCCAAATATAGCAGCTTGAATAAACTCAAGTCTGAGACATGGTCAAGCTGTGGGACAACTTATTTCAATGGCCAAATAAGTAGATGGATACATTCTGGATTTATTAAATAATACTTTATTTCTCAGAAGCCATATCATCATCTGTCTAGGCATCTTTAAAGGTACTTAGAAACACTTGGAGAGAGGGCAGTGCATAAAATAAAAAACAGATGTTTTTCCTCTCAAAAATCAAAATAATCTTAACCCCTTTCTCAGCTCCCAGCTCTGCTCAAGATTTCTTGATGAGATGATTGTTTCTATTCAATTCATATACAATCTAAGAAGACTAACATTTTTTTAAAATTTTAATGTTTATTTATTTTTGAGAAAGAGAGACAGAGTGCGAGTGGGGGAGGGGCAGAGAGAGAGGGAGACACAGAATCTAAAGCAGGTTTTAGGCCAAGAGCTGTCAGCACAGAGCCCAACGTGGGGCTCAAACTCACAAACTGCGAGATTTTGACCTGAGCTGAAGTAGGATGCTTAACCAACTGAGTCACTCAGGCGCCCTTAAGAAGACTAACTAAATGAGTCCACATTGTTTGACTTTAAATCTATTTGCCACTGTTTATACCAACAGAATCCCACAATTTTCCAGCCTCATAATAAGTACATTTATCCCAGCTAGAAACTGCCTACCTCTCCCTGCAGATAGACAAGGAAGCTCTTCTAGAAAAGTCTTTTATTTTCTTAAAATCTAAACCTTTATTCCAGATCCTCTAGGTTCTCACTCCAACTTGAGATTGAACAATTTACACTTATTAAAAATAACTCTTGGTCAATGTGATTATTGACAGTGAAAGACAACAGAAAGAGGCACTTCTGGTGAAAATTGTTGGTTTGAAAGTACATATCCAACCACAATAAAACAAAAAGACACCTTTTTTTTTTTTTTTTTTTTTTTTTTTTTTACATCAGAAAGCAAATAGAGAACAGGAGTAGGGTCAGTAACATAATGTTTGGAAGTTAGAAAGCAGATGGCAAGTGGTAATTTTCCTAATGGACCTGAAAAATCTAAATCCCAAGCCAGACCTGGAGAAAGATAAGAAATGATAGGATTTTTACCATGGAATTTGTCAAAAAAAAAAAAAAAAAGCTCAGGAATTAGCAGCACCGGTCACCTCTGATAATGGGGCTGGTTGTGGGGGCAAAAACGAGCGTTGGTTGAAAGCTTGTTTAAGAATTGGTCCCTCAGATCTCTGTCCCCATTCCAACTGGCTGGACAACTGCTTCTCTGTAACCTAGAAAAAGATGGTGATTTCAATCTCTAGATACAGTTTTTCGAACAGATCTCTTTTTATTTATTTATTAAAATAAATAAATGTTTATTTACCTTTGATAGAGAGAAAGCATGAGTGAGGGAGAGGCAGAGAGAGAGGGAGACAGAGGATCTGTTTTGTTTTCTGTATTGATTTAGAGTATGAAAAACTGTCTTCTAGTTATTGAATAGGTTTTGTGCATTTTAGCCTTTCCTTGTCTTTGCAATGTCACCCAAAAATTTTTGAAGCAGGAGCCAATTCAATTTAATAAAGATTTATCAAGCGTCCATTATTTGATCATAGTCTAGTGAGGGGGGGAACCCCATAATCAAATAACTAGAATGCAATGAAATTTGTGTGAAGATTAATTCATGTTTGAACATTTCAGAGGAATGGTAGAGCGATAATTCACCTGGAAGCGGCCTCAGATATTTATGGAATGAAGCAAGATATAAACTGACTAAAGAGTCGCGAGAGATGATAGAGGAAGGTTTTAGAGAACAAGAGCCCTAAAAGAGATCTTTGGAAGATGAATTGTTTGCCAGGTGTACAAGCAGGGGAAGAGCACCGCAGGAACAAGGAAGACCATGTGAGAAGGAACAGAGGCACAAAGAGCATTGTGTATTTAGGAACCAGATTACTTTAGCATTGCCCTGAATACAGGCTGGACAGCAAAGCCAACAGCCGGTCACAGAGGGCTTCATTTACCATAATAGGCGACTTACACTTAGCTGTGTAGACAATGGAGAGGTAGTAAGGAAACTGGTGATACCATTGGCTATAGATGGATCGTTCTGGTGAAGGATTTTTAAACTAGATATGAAAATTATATAAATTATATAAACACAGAGAAATGTCTTTCTCTGTGGAATGAGTCACTATAAACATAGATTTCAGAATTGTAAACATTATTTAAAAAGTGTTTATTATGGGAAATTTCAAGAATAAACATGAGTAGAGAAAATAATGTATAAGGAAGCCTCTTGGGGGTGCCTGGGTGGCTTAGTTGGTTAAGCGTCCGACTTTCGCTTGGGTCATGATCTCGCGGTTTGTGGGTTCGAGCCCCGCGTCGGGCTCTGTGCTGACTGCCAGCTCGGAGCCTGGAGCCTGTTTCAGTCTGTGACTCCCTCTCTGACCCTCCCCTGCTCAACGCTGTCTCTCTCTCTCTGTCTCCTAGAAATAAATAAACATTTAAAAANAAATAAACATTTAAAAAAAAAAAAAAAAAAAAGGAAGCCTCTTGGACCTCTAAGTCAGTTTCAACAATTATCAACTTATTAGCAATCTTATCTACTCTCCAACACACTTCCTTCCATTCCTAGATTATTTTGAGTCACATCCCAAATGTCATACAATTCCTTCTGTAAATATATAAATATATATTTTAGAAAAGAATACTTAAAACACTCACAGAATGTACACCACCAAGAGTGAACCATTATGTGAAGTACAGACTCTGGGTGGTTATGATGTGTCAGGATAGCTTTGTGAGTTGTAACAAATATACCACTCTAGTGGAGAATGTTGGTAAGGGGAAAAGCTGTGCATGTGTGGGGCAGGGGGTAAAGGGGAAAGCTCTGTACCTTCCTCCCAATTTTGCTGTGAACCTAAAACTGCTCTAAAAAAAAGTCTTAATTAAAACAATAACCACCCCGACAAGCAAACAAAGTCCACGATATCATTATCACACCTAAAAAACAACAATAATCCCTAATATCATCAAGTATCCAGTCAGTATTTAAGTTCCTACTTGCCTCATAAAGGTGTTACTTGTTTGAACTGGGATTCAGATAAGGTCCATATACTACAAAACTGATGTAGCCATTAAATGTCTTTTTAAAATATAAATTCTCGGGGCACCTGGATGGCTCAGTCAGTTGAGTGTCTGGCTCTTGATTTTGGCTCGGATCATGGTTCATGAGTTCGAGCCCCTAATCAGGCTCTGTGCTGGTGGCATGGAGCCTGCTTGGGATTCTCTCTCCCTCTCTTCGTCCTTCCCTCATGTTTTCTCTCTCTGTCTCTCTCTCTCTCTCTCTCTCCCTCTCAAAATAAATAAACATTTTTAAAAATCAGTTCTTTATTTTAGTCATTTGATTCATTATTTAGAAAATTTTTAATTGTGGAAAAATATATGCGACATAAAATTTACCATCTTAACCATTACTAAGTGTACAGGTCAGTAGTAATAAGTATTTCTCATTGTTGTGTAACCATCACCACCATCCATCTCCAGAACTTTCTGCATCTTACAAAACTGAAACTCCATACTCATTAAACAATGACTCCCCAAACTCCCATTTCCCCAGCCCCTGGCAATCGCGATTGTATTTTCCATTTCTATGCATTTGACTACTCTAGGTACCTCATGTAAGGTTCATTCATATTGTAGCTTCTGTCAGAATTTCCTTCTTTTTTAAGGCTGAATAATATTCCATTATAAGTATATATCACAGTTTGTTTATTCACTTATCCTTTGATGAACATTTGGGCTGTTTCTACTCTTTGGTTATTATGAATAATGCTGCTATGAACATGGGTGTACAGATATATCTTTTTGAGACCCTGCTTTTGATTATTTGGGGGTATAAACCCAGAAATGGAATTCCTGAATCATATCTTTAGTTCAATTTTTAACTTTTTGAAGAATCACCACTCTGTTTTCCATGGGGTTGCACCATTTCATAGCTGCACTAACAGCACACAAGGATTCCAATTTCTTGATATCCTCAACATACTTATTATTTTCTGTTTTTTGTTTTTGTTTGTTTGTTTGGTAATAACTATACTAATGAGTGTGAGGTGGTTATCTCATTGTGGTTTTAGTCTGCATTCCCCTAATGGTTTGATGTTGAGCATCTTTTCATGTGGCCATTTGTATATCTTTTATGGAAAAATGTTCAAGTTATTTGCCCATTTTTTTCATTGAATCGTTTCTTTTTTGTGGTTGAACTGTAGGAGTTCTTCATATATTCTGAATGTTAACCCCTTATCAGATATATTATTTGAAAATATTTTGTACCATTCCATAGGGTGCCTTTTCACTCTGTTAATTGTGTCCTTTTAAAATATATATATATATATATATATATTTTTTTTTACAAATAGTTTCTTGTCAAATTAGTTTCCACATAACACTCAGTGCTCATCCCCACAAGTGCCCTCCTCCATGCCCATCCCTCCTCCCCCCCACATCCATCAGTCCTCAGTTTTTGTCAGCATTCAAGAGCCTCTCATGGTTTGCCTCTCTCCCTTTCCCCCACCATTTCCCCCCTTCTTCTCCCCCTTGTTCCTCCATCAAGTTCCTCCTAATCTTCCTATACGTGCAAACATATGATATCTGTCCTTCTCTGCCTGACTTATTTCGCTCAGCATAACACCCTCAAGGTCCATCCATGTTGCTACACATGGCCAGATTTCATTGTTTCTCATTGCCATGTAGTAGTCCATGGTATAGATAAACCACATCTTCTTGATCCATTCATCTGTTGATGGACACTTAGGCTCTTTCCACGTTTTAGCTATTGTGGAGAGTGCTGCTATGAACATTGGGGTACATGTGCTCCTATGCATCAGCAACTTTTAAAATATATTTTTGAAGGTTTATTTATTTTCAGAGAGAGTGGGGAGGAACAGAGAGAGAAGGAGAGAGAGAATCCCAGGAAGGCTCCACACTGTTAGCACAGAGCCTGACTTGGGGCCTGAACTCGTGAACTGTGAGAACATGTGAACTTGAGCCGAAATCAAGAATCAAATGCTTAACCAACTGAGTCCCCTAGGCAACCCTGTTAATTGGGTCCTTCAGTGCACATAATTTTTAATTTTTTTAAATTTTATTTTATTTTGAGAGAGTGGAGGAAAGGCAAAGAGAAAGGGAGAGAGAGAATCTTTTTTTTTAATATTTTATTTATTTTTGAGAGAGAGATAGAGACAGCATGAGCAGGGGAGGGTCAGAGAGAGAGGGAGACACAAAATCTGAAGCAGGCTCCAGGCTCTGAGCTGTCAGCACAAAGCCCGATGCGGGGCTTGAACCCACAAAACGTGAGATCATGACCTGAGCTGAAGTCGGTCGCTTAACCAACTGAGCCACCCAGGTGGCCCCATAATTTTTAATTTTTATGTACTACAATTTATTTTTTGTTGCCTGTGTTTTTGGTATCATATATGGATTTTTTAAGATAAAAATATATTGATAGTTTCCTAATCAAATTCAAATTCTGGACTATAAGACTTTTAAAATATTAAATTTAACTCTATCAAACTGAGCTTTTGTCTCTTTTTCCTCATTTCCAAAATGCCAGGTCCTAATAGCCACATGATTGCTACATTCCTCTCCTCTCCTCTCCTCTCATCTCTCCTTGTCTCCTCCCCTCCCCTTCCCTTTCATCCCCTCCCCTCCCCTCCTCTCCTATCCTCTCCTCCCCTGTCCTCTTCTCTCCCCTCTCCTTCTTTCTTTTTTGAGAGAGAGCAGGCACGAGTGGAGAAGGGGCAGAGAGGGGGAGAGAGGGAATCCTAAGCAGGTTCTGCACTGTCAGCTCAGAGCCTGATGTGGGGCTTGAACTCATGAACCGTGAGATCATGACCTGAGCCAAAATCAAGAGTTGGACGCTTAACCAACTGAGCCACCCAGGTGCCACTCCATTTCTTTATACCACAATATATATCCAAAAGAGTCAAAATAATGGCGCCAACATTGCTATAGACAATTTGATTTCTAAGAGACGTTTAGGATTTTTATTTTTATTGTTTTTCTGCTCCTTTTTGTCCTTAAGGTATATACTTTAAAGTTGTACAATCAAATTACTGTGTTTAAAATTGCCTGAATTAGTTCTCTGTATGCCACTGATTCAATATGTAGTTAGGTTCATTTATTGAATCTTGCTTTCATTTGTTAAGAACTGCTTTTAATTTAAAGAGTTTAATTATTATTAAAATGACTACACGTTGACAAAACTAAATCGCCCAAAAAGATATATTTTGAGAAATCTAGCTTTTATCCTTATTGCTTTCATACTCCTCTCTCTGTGGTACTCTTTAAAAAATGCTTTTGATTTAGCCTTCCATTAAAAAATACATATATATATGTGTGTGTGTGTGTGTGTATACACTTTTTTCTACTTTCCTTATCACTTGACAATATATTCTAGAAGTCATCATGCCATACAATAAATAAGATATTACTCATTTCTTTTTTATAGCAGTATAGTACTCCATTATGTGGAAAATAGTTTATTCAATCAGCCCTCTACAGGTAGGCATATGATAGTTTTTATTTGTTAGTTAATACAAATGAATAGCCTTGTGCAGACACCTACAATTAGTATTTTGCCATGTCGATTAATATTTGTGTGAATTAAAGAAAAATACAAATATGTTGTCTTTCTCCAAAATTTTTAAACATTTATCTATCAAGAGATGAAAATATCCTAAATAACTACAATACTACTCTCCCACATAACATAATGAAAATAGTGGTTGGTTTCCAGGGATAGCAGGACCAGAAAATCACCACTGTGGTGATAAGGATGAAAACAAAGGCAGTGGCTGTGTGTAGGGCAGTGAACTTGATTCAAGAGATATTTAGAAAAGGGGGGGAGGTATTATTTACCAAGACTTGGTAATACAATGAGCACTTTTACTGTGGTTCGTTTAAGATTATTTCAATTTACCTATGAGGGTGAATAAAATCTCATTTGATAATGTGTGCACATTTATTCTATTATAGCCCCTATGGTTTTTAATTTTAGAGCACATGCTTTGAAGACAATGAAGCCTTGAGGGAGCTAAAGGACAAGTAGAATAAACAACATTTACTCTTTTGTCATGGAGACTCTGACCACACCAGAAAATTAAGGGCAGAGCAAACGTGCAGTGAAGTTACAGTCTCCAGCCTAATCTCCACCTTCTTGAGCAAAGCGAAGTCCATAGTTCCTAGCTTGATGAGTCAAGGCACCCTAGGTATCCTCATGGCCAAAAGAGTCTGTAACACAGACATATTTCATGTGTTTTATACTGATATTTCAGAGAATTTTCCCCAAAAGCTTGACATTAGCAATAGAAGGTCACATGAAGAAGATAAAATGGAGAACAATCTTCTAAAATGGGCCAATAAGACCTATAAATTACCATCTCATTCATTCATTCATTCACTCTGTATATTTGCCACTCAAAAAATATTAGAAAGTATTGATTGTCAGGAACTGTGCCAGGTGTGGGAATATAAACATAAATAAAATGTGCTCTTTTGCCAAAGAAGAACTCATAGGCTAATTGGGAAAAAAGACATGTAGGAAAATATTCAGCATATAGCGTTGAGACATGTAAAAGGTACTAAAGAGACCAGAAATTAGTGGGCAACTCATTCAGTCCAGAGTTGGGGTGGGGAGATGGATAGTCTTCACCAAGTAGAGGAGATTGAACTGGACTTCACTGATGGATAAGGAATATAGTATGTTCTAGAAGCTATATCTTGTAGACAGGAAAACTGAGAAGTTTGCAGTGTGGATGTAATTGTATATTATAGAGATCACTTGATTCCAGAGTGCAGAGTGAAATAGACATGAAAAATCACATCAGGAAGCAACTTAAAGAGAACAGATGAGGTCCTGAACTAAGTTGAAAAGAAAGATCGAAAGGAGTTTAGGGTGTACCATTAAAAGAATTTGGTAACAGATTAGATGGAAGACCTAAAAGGGAGGGAGGAGTCAGAAATTAACATGAGGCTTTTAGTTTTAACAATGGGACCATTAACTAGGACTTAGAATGTTGGAGGAAAAAGAAGTTTTACAGGGGGTGAGAGGAAATAATGAGCTGGCCTTTTGAATGCACAGAATATATGCTTCCGGGACATGTAGGTGGAGTAGGGAATAGGAGCAGATGGGTGAGAAGGGTGGAGAGGTGAGGTTTTCTATGTCAGGTTGTTCTACACAGGGGGAACGTCTGCCTCAAGAGAAGTGCAAATGGAGCCTGCATATATCACAATTTGGGGAAGGAAGAGGAACTGGAGAGGAATGAAAGAGACTTATGATCAATAACCAGCTAAAACACAAGAGAAGAGTCAGAATAGAGAGATGTAAGGTAAGCACTCGGAAGCATTTCAACACAGAATTATACACTTGCAAAGCTGGCTCTCCTTCTTAGGCAATTCGGGCTGCTGGAACAAAAGTCCATAGACTTGGTGGCTTAAACAACAACAAACATTTCTTTCTCACCCTTTTGGAGGCTGGATGTTCAAGATCAAGATACTAGCAAATCCCATGTCGGGCGAGGACCCTCTCTTTGGTTTGTTGACGGCTGCCCTGTTGTATCTTCCCGTGGAGGGGTAGAGGGGGAGGAAAGAGATCTTGAGTCTCATTCTCCTTTTCTAAGAGCACTAATCCCACCATGAGCGCCCCACCCTCAAGACCTAATCTAACCCCAGTCACATCCCAAAGGTCCCACCTCCAAATCACATCACCCTGGAGATTAGGTCTTCAACATATGAAATTTAGGGGGCGGCAAACATTCAGGCCATAAAACATTTTCCCACTACATCATGCTTTCTTAAAGTTTGCTGGTAGAAGGGAGCAGTGTTAAGAGAATGTTTTTCCTAGGATGGGAGAGTCTTGAATATATTTTTAGACTTATGAGGAGCCACATGGAGGGTGAAGGTGGAGAAGTGATGAGAGTAAGGTCCTTGATGAGGCAGTAGGAACTAGAACATGCCTGTGTCTGTATCAGGATAAGCAATTCCATATGCTAGTATTTATGTATTAATTTGCTCTTCCCTAGGGTCTTTTTCATGACATCATTATCAACCTTTCAGGTCTCAGGAAACTTTTTCATGTGAAAAAGTAGTATACTTTAGATATCTCCAAGACCATGTTTGATCCTAAACTTTTAACTTTATAGCTTTTTCTATAAAGTCCATTATCCCAGAACTGAAAATAACTTTCTGAGTTATTGCATGGACTTATCTCCCTGCCTCCAAGCCATATCTGCTGCAAATACTTCTGCCTCTAGAAGGAGCCACAAGACATATCATCGAGACCTAATTCAACTGTGTTCAACTATATTTAACTTTAGATTATGGAGTACAAATCCTTGCCAAGAGACAGCTGGCCCAGTCCATGCACAGAAACACCTTCTTAATCAACTACTGGGCTTGGAGCACTTGAATTCTTGGCAAAGAATAACCCCTTAATCTCTCTAAACTCAAGTAACTAGTTTCGTGGCTCCCCGCCTCCATTCATTCATTTAGATTTGAGATACTCTAGAGGGACTCAAACCAGCAGGTGTTCCGAAAGCTTAAAAGGTCTTTGTTTTAACTCAAAAGGGGGTTGAAAAGTCTATTGTTTGGACCTGGAGCTTTTCCTGACCATCTGAAATGCCTTAGGCAGCCATAGGACAGTCACAGGTTACAAATTTTCAGGAACTGCTGATGGTAGGGGAAGGCATTTTCTTCTTCTTGTCAGTTTTAAGTGTCTTTGCAGCAGTAAAAATTACGTCTGTGGACACTTTTCCTTATTAGGCCCAATTTTGTACTTCTTTCCATGGGCTGTTTTTTCCCCACCAGTGGCATTTGTTAGCTTTTCACAAGATTCTCTATGAACCCTTGGAAAGTCTTCCCCAAAGGGAAACAGTGTCATTTCTTTTACATCTTTGGGAAAATCACCTTTCAAGTCTTGGTTGTTTGGTTTTGGAGCTTTTTGTGGCTTTCCTGGAGGGCCATTTCTGTGTGTCCCATCCGCAGTTGCAGAATGCTGGAGTAGCTGAGGCAACTTTTTAGACACACATCTACTGGCTGCATGGAAGAGCTCTCTAAGAGGGCCTGCAACCAAATGTCTCTCTTTCCTTCCGAAGACCTAGGAAATCTTGTTTATGATCCAGGTGGAGGCTCAGGTAAGTGCGGTCAGGATGTTCTCCCCCTTGTGTGGGTGGGAGGGTAGAGATTCATTCACTAGAGCACAGAAGCCAAGGCTCTCTGTGTTTTCTCCCCTGGCATGTATACGATCATTCAACCTGAAGGTTGGGCTATTTTCTGTTTCTGGGTGTGAATGGGAGAGGATGGTGGCAGAAGATATTCTCATCTGGCTTCCCTCCACCTCCACCTTCACCTCCACCAAGACCCTGAATCTTGCTTCACAGGGAAGATTGAGGCCCCAGCTCATGAGCTTTGTCAAGGCCTTCACTTAACGTGTCCAGTCCCATCCCCAAACATGAGCTCTCTCACTTTCATTGCTCTCTTCTCAGAGGATGGGGTAGTTTTTGTGTAGTTCAGAGGCAAACTGTTTTGATCTGGACCCCAACCGCTTCTGCCTCTTCAGAGCCTTGCTTCCTCAGTCATCCCCTCTCTCCTATAACTTCAAATGCCTGCATTCTTAAAAAAAATAAAAATAGAAGAGCAAACAGCCACCCGCCTTTACACCAAGTATCTTCCATCTCTTTCCATTTACAGTCAAATTCCAAGAATCATCTTGGAATAATCACATAATGACTCACCTCCTGCTGACTTCTCAATCCACTACAATGAATCTGCTGCCTCCATCTTGCCCTGAAATTGCTCTGAGGCATACATGTTCTCCTAATCAAACCCAACGTTCCTTGTCTGGCCTTTCTTGGCTTTTCTGTGGCATCTAATGTCTCTGACCACTCTGCTCTCCTTGAGACTCTTAGTTTTTATGTAACTGGTTTCTCCCATCTCTGTCTGTGATGGAAAGTTCAGCCTTACCCGTCCACTTCTTTCCCTGCTGCCTCTTGAATGGTGGTATTTCTACAGATTCTTCATTGCTTATATTTCCTGAAGTCCATGCTCTCCCCAGATGTTGCCATCCACATCCACTGCCTTTTCTATTATCCATGTACTGAAGGCTCCAAAGCCCATTTTCGGTTCAGGCCTCTCTTCTGAACATCTGATGTTGTTTGGATGCTTCACAGTCACCTCAGACTCAAAATATTCAAAGCTTATTAGCTTCTCTTCTAAGCTGCCTCCTCTTCTTGTGGTCCCTCAGGCTCCCAAGCGAGACAGGAGACACTGGGGAGCCATTGCCACTCCTACGACTCACAGCCTCTTTGATGCACGTACAGCACCAGCAGATTGAGCTCCTTTGTAGTTTCCAACTTTGTCTTTGCTATCAACCTAATGACTTTCAGGTTGTTATGAAAATTAAGTGACACAGCATATAATTGATGTGCTCAGCACCTGATAAAAATCTTAATTGAATCCAAACCCAAGAAAGTAGCATTTCCAGGTGCCTCTATTGTTTAGTATATACAGGCCACAGGGAATTAGCATTTCCTCTTTTAAGCCATTAAACTCTATGTTTCTCACACACTGCACAGAAACAGCCAAGTCACTAAGTGGTCTGCTGGCTCGAAATATTTAGGCCACTGAGAGTCTCCAGAAATCAGGCTTGTTCCGACTTTGGAATCCCCAGGTGACTCCTGATATGATTTAAGTTTCCAGGAAAAATAGGTGTAGTGGCTGAAATGTATGAGTTTTGTTCGTTTGTTTTTAGGCTACTACTGATTGAAAATGTCTTCTCCCTGGGGGATCTCCCCTTTCTGGGACTTGTGTGCCGGCTGGATGCACACTATCATGCTGGTCTCTAGTCTCTCTCTCCTGCCACCCTTTCCTTTCAGTGAGGAGGAGAGCTAGTGTAAATCCAAATTTATCTCACTGAGCATTCAACCATGTGAAAAATGTAATAATAAAGATTATTCTCTTTGGTATTCTCCAATATGATGCAAATTATCTGACATATTTATCATGCAGTGAAACATAACACTATGTGCTTAAGGAACACAGTACATTTATTACCTCATGTAACAGGGTAAGAAGACTTTTCTTCTTTCAATCCATTCATCCTGGACCTCTGCCCAATGTCAGCAGCAATCATTGTGGGCTGGGGAACGCCATGTCCTGACTGGCTTAGATTCGACTGGCACGGCAGTGATTTTAACTGGGAAAGAGCCACTGTGCACAGGTTATACCAGTGGAGCAAGGGCTAGCGATGACTTTTCTGAAGGATGGGTTGCCTAAAATGGTGGACACCTGAACAGGGAAACGTCATTCTATTAGTGTAGATACATGCAGCTAACAAATAACCATTACATGAAGCATAATGAAGGCAAAGGAAATGGAAGGGCAATAAAGGATGAAATAAAAGAGTTGCTGGAAGATTCTTTGGGAAAAAGAAACAAGCATATGTAGTGGCAACAGAGCTCTTAGTAGAAAAAAAATGGAAGACAAAAGAAACTGAAGGAAGAAAAGCAAAGAAAAATTTAATTGAGAAAGAGTTTGAGTTTGAGAGGGAACAAGGAATTATCCTAGGATATTTATTTCTTATCTGTTTTTAGTGAAGGATTTCCAACTTTTGATGTGTTTTGTTTAGCTCCTCGCCTCTTAATGAAACACTTAAAAAATAAAGTTTTGCTAGTGTTTGCTATGGTCAGGCTTTATTCTCAATTTTAGGGTGACTATTGTTGATAGAATCAGTACTGGGTATCTCCTCAGATTATAGACTGGCACATTATACTGCCACATCCCCTTTCCTTCTGTCTGTTGACTGTTTGCCATAGCTAATGTTGCTTAACCACTGGTCCTGTCCAGCTAGTTCTGGAAGGCTTACCAGAATGAAGAAATACAGCAACTGGACAGTTGTTGTTTTTTTTTTTAATATGCAACCAAGCAGAATAGAGTTTGGTTCTCTTTTTAAAGAAGGTAATGTCTGTCATACCAAGTTTCTTGGGCTGGGAGGCTACTGCCTTCATCATGGACTTCAGTGTTACTGAGGAGAAATTAATTAGCCCCCCTAACTGGTGGATTAGACAGTGAAATATAACCACTACTCAGAGTCTACAGTCCCAACTGACAGACCCTTACCAACGAATACTACAATCTCTTCCAGCATATACTGTGTTTCTTAACATTTAGCAGATCTTGATTAAAGTGGCCTCTTTGGTTGCAGAAGTTTTAATGACATTCTCTCACTTCATGCATCTGGTTTTCCATATTTGATCCTTCATAAACAGGGAGAAGAGAGAACTTTACGCTTATTCATAATAGTCCATTCCAACTGCTAAAGAGATCCAGGCTTCTAATAACTAACGGATGAACTTAAGAGATTTGAGAAGACAATAAACAAGTGTGCAGGCTGCTGAGGGAAGTCTTTCTGATTCCCGGCAACTAGAGCAGGTCTCCCCAGTAAATACCTCAGGCAGCAATCTGGTGATGTCTTTTGGATAGCAATAAACTATCTCTCTGCCCCCAACCTTTCTTCCTTTTTGGCTTCCAAGATGATAAAAATCTCTGAACTGATCAGGGTTCGGGGTTCAGAGTGAAGGCCTTTGTGAAATAAATATATTCTGTAACTCTGTGGTTACACCATGCAACTTCCACAAGGTCTTTATTAGAAACACTCAACTTGAGGGACACCTGAGTGGCTCAGTCATGAAGCATCTTGACTTCGGATCAGGTCATGATCTCTCAATTCGTGAGCTTGAGTTTGAGTTTCACGTTGGCTGAGCTCATGCCCCACGGGTGAGCTCTGCTTCTCTCTCTCTCTCTCTTTCTCTCTCTCTCTCTCTCTCTCTCTCCTCTCTTTCTCTCTCTGTCTCTGCCCCTTATGGGCTTCTCTCTCTCTGCCACTCACTTGCACCTTCTCTTTCAAACAAGTAGAAAGAAAGAAAGAAAGAAAGAAAGAAAGAAAGAGAAAGAAAGAGGGAGGGAGGAGACTCAATTTCACACAAAGAGGGTGAAAATATGCTTGGAACTGAGAGAATGGTGTGCAGCTTTTCCTTAGTATGAAATCTTTACATAGAAGCCTTTCTGTTTTTATGGATCACCACTTAGCATTTCATTGATCTCTGATGGTCTCTAAAAAAGACCTTTTCCTTTCTGTCTCCTTTCTCCCTCTCTATGAACCTGGATCCTCCCCATTAATACTTTGTGTCCAAGATCAAGGAGACCCTACAGATCTGTGACTGGGAATTGTAGACATGTGCTGTACATTAGAGTAGCCACTAGCCACATATGGCTACTGAACACTTAAAATGTAACTAGTGTGGCTGAGGAAATGAATTTTTAAAGTTAGCTTAATTTTAATTTATTTAAATTCAAAATTGTAGCTATTAAACAACACTAAACACAATTCTAGTTTTGGTAAGACTACATTTCACTGTAAGCTTTGAAAATTTACCATTGAATCGAGATGTGCTAAAAGTGTAAAATATAGAGTTCAAAAACACTTTTTAAAAGGATCTAAGTGGTCTCAATAATTTTCATATTGACTAAATGTTGAAATAATAATATCCTGGATAATTAATCTAACTAAAGCATATTATTAAAATTAATGTTTTCCTGCTCCTTTTTACTTTTTGAATGTGGCTATTAGAAAATGTATATATGTGGCTCTAATTCTCATGAACAGCATTTTTTAGATTCTCACATTCTTCAGGATAGAATTCCTACTGAATACAGTAGTCTCTCCTCGCCTGTGGTTTGCTTTCCACAATCAACCTCAGTCTGGAAGCAGATGATTCTCCTTTTGACTTCTGGTCGGAGACCCATAGTAGCCTAATACCAGGTCACAATGCCTACATCTCGTCACATAGGCATTTTATCATCTCACAGCATCACAGGAGAAAAGGTGAGTACAATACACTAAGATATTTTGAGAAAGAGAAAGCCCACATTTACATAATTTTTATTACAGTGTATTGTTATAATTGTTTTTATCATTATTGTTATAAATCTCTTACTGTACCTAATTTATATATTAAACTTTATCACAGGTATGTATATATAGGAAAAATACAGTATATATAGGGCTCAGTACTATCCATGGATTCAGGCATTCATTTGGGGTGTTGCAACATATCCCCTGTGGGTGAGGTGGAGGGGACTGCTGCACAACCTTCTCTCTTGGTTATAGAGGTCACCATTCATACCATAAATTCAATCCAAAAGACTGGTCTCCCTCTCTAAGGTGAGGGAAAACAAAGAATGGGGAACAAACCTCACCCTGAAGTCATCACCAGTTCTAACACTCAGCATCAGAGTATCAGAATCATCTGTCTTCAGGTGGGCGGGTAATGAAGACAGCGGCCCAAGGGAGTTTGGATGGCTGGGTCGGGAGAGAAAGGAGAGGAAGGTGTAGACAAGTAAGAGAATACTGCAGAGCATGGAACATCTTCAGGAAGGGTGCTTGAGCCTGATTTAAGAGGGAGTTCCGTAGACATGAGTATTTTGGATTCCTGGAGAGTTGAGTGTCCTATAAAGGAGAAAGAGGAAACTGAACAGAAGATGGAAGCAACCCCAAAAGCAGCTTTGGGATGGATTGCAGGCCAGCAGTCTTCTGGAGACATCAGTTTAAAATGCATGGCACTGTGATATCCCTTCTGATGTCAGGTAATAAATACTTTTCCAGATTCTCTTCCTGGTTGACCATGGAACTGGTTTGGCATTCCTTCCATGGTTGCTACAGCTGCCCAATGACTCTATTCGATCCTAATACCCACTTCAATGTCCTTCTGAAGAGACAGCTGGGTAGGCAGGAACAAAGAAATTTCTCATCATCTTCTAATGTCCAAAAATGTGGAATTTTAGTGGTTCATTTTTTAAAAATATTTCTTTAAGTTTATTTTTATTTTTTTATTTATTTTGAGAGAGAGATAGAGAGTGAGGGGGAGAATGGCAGAGAAAGAGGGAGACAGAATTCCAAGCAGGCTCCATGCTGTCAGCTCAAACTCACAAACGGTGAGATCATGACCTGAGCCAAAATCAGGAGTCAGATGCTTAACCAACAGACCCACCCAGGAGTCCTACTGTGGTTCTTGATGTCATTTAAGCTCATTTATATAATTTAAGATATTTATCGTGTTCAAATGTGCCATTTTATAGATGAGACAGAGCACACCTGAGAGATTATGTGCCTTCCCCAAGGCCAGCCACTAATTAGGATCAGCTGAATCCACTGGAAACAGAATTGGGACTATGTCTTCAGGCTCCTGAGTCCTAGTTGAGGTTTACCACTATCATATCACTTACACCAGTTTTAACTGATGGGCCCACCCTAATTGTAGCTTACTTGTAATTTCAGATCTCTGAAGATCCCACTAGATCCTGGACTACCATATAGGTAGTGTGCTGATGGTCTGGTAAAGATCATTGTGTATTTGATCCAGTACATTTTGAATTTAAATATGTCATGGGCACAAAGTATGCATTGTTTTTAGGGGATAGAAATGACAGCAAAATTTCTAATAAGCTTTGGGGTAAAAAAGCACTCTCAAAAAACATTATTTACCTCTCATTTTAGAGCTTATTTCCTGACCATCAGCAATATTTCATGAGAAAAGGAAGAAATGTGGTTAATAGTATCTAAAAATTAATTAAAATTAGATGCTATTTAAAAATATTTTAAAATTAGCATCCAAATAAACAGCTTGCCTTGGTAATTATAAATCAAGAGAGAGCAACTTTGGGAGGCTAAAGTGATTAACCAAGCCAATATATGAGAAATAGTTTCTCAAAAATATGGAAAGGTATTATAAATGGCACTATTTCTATAGGAAATGCAATATACAGTATCTAAAAATTGTCTCTATGTAGTGAACTCTATATTGCATCATTTCATCTATTTTTCCAATGAGAATGGGTAAATACACCAATTGTGTGGTTGGTTTGTTTTTAATTTTCATTACTAGAAGTAAATGAAATCAATAGACTCTGTTAGGATGAACTCTATGATACATGGAATTCATGTATTCTCTCTTATAAGAAGTTATTTGTATATGAAATCTTATGTACATATGATTAAAAATATGCAATTTACAAGCAAAGAAAAAACAGCTTAAAAATTTTTTTTAACATTTATTCATTTTTGAGAGACAGAGAGAGACAGAGCGCGAGCAGGGGAGGGGCAGAGAGAGAGGGAGACACAGAATCCGAAGCAGTCTCCAGGCTTTGTCAGCACAGAGCCCAACGTGGGGCTTAAACCCACAGACCATGAGATCATGACCTGAGCTGAAGTTGGACACTAAGCCGACTGAGCCATCCAGGTGCCCTGAAAAAAAAACGGCTTTAAATCTTAGTGGCCTGCACTTCAAATATCTGGCTGATACAGAAGCTTTTTTCTTTTTTAAATATTTGTTATGTTTATTTTTGAGAGAGAGAGAGCGCATGTGCGTGCAGGAGAGTGGGAGAGGGGCAGAGAGAGAAGGAGACACAGAATCTGAAGCAGGCTCCAGGCTCTGAGCTGTCAGCACAGATCCCAACACAGGGCTCGAACTCACAAACTGCGAGATCATAACCTGAGCTGAAGCCAGATGCTCAACCAACTGAGCCACACAGGTGACCCCTGATATACAGAAGCCTTTTAAAGCTAATTCAAAATTTCTATGGCTATATATGTTTAGATAATATTAACTCCTCAGCTGGCCACCCTGTGGCATTTTGCATGCAATTCTTCATTTTTTCCGTCTGTATTTTTTCTCATCTAGCTTTTTCAGAAATGTTATTCCTATTTCTGTCACACGGTCGCCTTTCAGTCTGTCTTGCAAGAATGTTACATCAGCAGCCAAATGAACCTAGGAAAGAAAAAAAAACAAGCCTGCGTCATTTAGGTTTAAAAAATAAAAACCTCTCTAAATTATTTTTCCAGCTTTATATATATAACCAATAAGGGGCCCCTTTTCCTAATGGAATGGTAAAAAAGGAGTTTGCTCTGTAGATAAAGGGTCCTTTACTGTGTGTCCTCCAGATGTGATCTGGCTGTGTGTCAGCTCGGTGGTGGGAGTCTGCAAAGAGAGGGGAGGTCCAGGCCAGGTCCGCTTTGGGAGACTCAGGGGCAAGCCCAGAAATATGGGCCCACTTTTGCTCACAGTGCACAGCTCAACTATGGGGCCATCTCAAGAAGAACACAGATTCCCAGCTTAAAGATAGCCTTGACCCAATGTGCCATGTCAAGCAGAATTTCCAAGGATAAATGGGTTCTTAAACGATTTCTTTCCAGTGGACTTGCGATCAGTCATTCTGTCATCAGCCAAATAGCATCACTTGTCCTAACAACATGTAGCAATCACTTACGACTTTGAGAGGTTTGGAAAAGTATCAACTAAATAAATTATAAATATAAAATTAAAGATTGAAATTACAGACATGAATATTTGATGTCCGGCCCTTCTCTTCCACCGTAAAGAATCTCCTACTTTCCATATGTTGAAGTAATCCCACAGGGCTTACTTGTCTATTCATTAAAATGTATTCACATAAAAGCAGCTTATTGCTGACCAACTACCCTCGACAGAGTATCTGTTCAGCTATTTTAAGTCACTGGCATAAATAAGATAACTAAGCAAAAGTACTTGGTAAAAGCAAATAATAAGTGAAAAAGCCTGGGTCTAGTAGGCAATTGAAATATAGAAGCTATGTTCACCCTCATTTTCCCCCTATAAGATCTTTTGTGTCTTTGTCAAAATTTAACAGAAGGTCAACTAAAATTAACAAGGAGGCTACATTGAAGCTGTTTGGATATTTGAGGTCACATGAGATCTGATAGCTATTTGTCATATAGCATATAGAATCAGATACTGTCCATGAAAGCTGGAGAATTATTTATATTTTTGCCTTTGTTTTATGGTTCCTCCCTTTGCCTGTAAGCTCCCAGAACATCTCCCTTCTTCTTTCTTGATTTCTTGATTATAGGGTAAGCCTAAAAATTGGTAGGATAGAGCACAGAATATCTGTGTGAATAATACATTATGTCTATTTTATTCTTCTGGATTACCTGTTATTATATCTTTCCTCTAATTATAACAGGTAATTGAAAATTATATGCATGCCTCATTATTGGGTAAGTCTATACATGTTCAGTCTTTCGCTACTCTCTGGTCCCACCACTCTTAAAAGCTCAGCTTTTGGAAAAATGAGACTTTGTGGACTGTTACTTCTTTCTAAGTTGCCCTTGAGTCAACAGTCTTCAACAGGTTGTCTTCTTCCTTCAGGTTCCATACACACTTTTACTAAGGTCCTTCCTGACCTTTTGGTCCCTGCATACTGTGAATATTTTTTCAGGTCTTGTTTCACTTAGCTTCTCTGCTGTCCTTGATCTTGGAAATCACTCCCTCTTCTTCTTCTAAATTTATATTCAGGTTAGTTAGCATACAGTGTAGTTTTGGCTTCAGGAGTAGAACGCAGTGATTCATCACTTACACATGACACCCAGAGCTCATCCTGAAAAGTGCCTGTCACCGCTTAACCCCCCACACTCCCCAGCAACCCTCAGTTTGTTCTTTGTATTTAAGAGTCTCTTATGGTTTGCCTCCCTCTTTGTTTTTATCTTATTTTTCCTTCCCTTCCCCTATGTTCATCTGTTGAGTTTCTCACATTCCACATATGAATGATACATATGATATTTGTCTTTCTCTGACTAACTTATCCACTTAGCATAATAAACTCTAGTTCCATCCACATTGTTGCAAATGGCAAGATTTCATTCTTTCTCATTACTGAGTAGTATTCTATCTATCTATATATACTATATACTATATACTATATTACTATATACTATAGTATTATATCTATCTATCTATCTATCTATCTATCTATCTATACCGCATCTTCTTTATCCATTCATCAGTGGATGGACATTTGGGCTCTTTCCATACTTTGGCTATTGTCAATTGTGCTACTATAAACATTGGGGTACATGTGCCCCTTTGAATCAGCATTTTTGTATCCTTTGGATAAATTCCTAGGAGTGCAATTTCTGGGTGGTAGGTAGTTCTATTTTTAATTTTTTGGGGAACCTCTTGAAATACTCTCCTCCTTTGTTTCTGACTTCAGTCTTTCCTGGTATTTTCCCACCTCTGATTACTCCTTCTTGGTGTCCTTTGCAGTCTTTGTATTCTCTTCAACTGACTCATGTTTTATTGCTTCCTATGGTTCCACCTGTGACTTCTTTTCCTTCCTACTCTGCACATTCCCTAGGCATCCTTTGACAGTTCCAATGACTCTTACGCCCACATCTGTGGCTTGCAGACATGTATAAAAACTGCTTATTGGATATCATTGCTTGTTTGTGTGTTAGGCACTTCAATTCTAGACCCTTCCATGCTGAACTCCTCCCTTCATCTCTCCCAACCCGCAACATACCCCTCCTTGTTCTGCTTTCTTGGTTAACAATACAATCATCCTTACAGGTTGCTCAGAACCCTAAAAAATTCCTGAATCTTTTTCCCAATCTTGTTTCTTTAAGTCAACTAATAGCCTAGTCTTACATTTAATTAATTACTAATCTGCCTTATTAATGTTGTTCACATCCAGCTCCTCCCCACTCCTATTGTCAGGGCTTTATTCTGGGTTTTTTTGAGGTTACCATCATCAACTTCCTAACTGCTCTCTTCTTCCCTCCAGCACTGTAACCTCCTGTACGCTTTCACTTTGTTGACAAAAGGATTACATTCCTAAAACAAATTTCAAAATATCATTCCCTTCTTCATAAACCTATAATGGGTCTCTGCTACTTTCTTATAACAATCTTCAGATTGTTCCCAAGCTTGTCTTATGAATGTGCCCCACCACTTCTTAAAAATCCAGCCTCTGTAAAGAATTGAAACCTCCTTTCTCAAGACAATATCTCAATCTACATGTCACCCATATGGAACTAATTCAAGTTCCTCATTCTTTGAATGAAAGATTCTTTTTGTGCTTTTGGATATGCTATTCCTTTTACCTGGAACATTACTTTCCCCTGCTCCCCTTACCCCACGGCCTTCACCTAGCTCCTATTTATCCTACTTTCTCTAGAAAATTATCTCTGCCCTCCCAGCCACCCCAGGCCAGGTCCTCCTCCAGCCATTTATCCACACGTTTTTATACAACTATTGGATTTCTCCACTGGACAGAAACTCTTGAAGGGTAGCAACTCTGTCTTACTCATCTTATATGCTCAGTGTCTTTTTTTTTTTAATAATTATCTGTTCTTAGATTTATTTGGAAGCACAATTATTTACTTACTTTTCCACACAAATTAAATTCACTAGAAAATTGCTGTCAGTGCTACTTTTTTTTGATAATGTAATTCCTATATTTCAAACTATTGTAAGGCCTTTTTAAATCTCTTTTTTTTCCTCTGCATTAATTTTGATTTATTTTTAAAATATCTTTTTTTTTAATAATTTATTGTCAAATCGGCTAATATACAGGGTGTACAGCGTGCTCTTGGTTTCGTATGTAAGTGATGAGTCAAGGGAATCTACCCTCCCAAACCAAGAGCTTAGTGCCTTTTAACTAGTCACTGTCTTTGTTCAGTCAATGAATAATTCAGGTGTGGAAGCCTGACTCCAAAATAGACTGCAGTGATCTTCACCTCCTGTTATTCACACCCTCAGGTAGTGCCCTCCCACACTGTACCAGGGTAAGCAGCACCTACTGTGACTGGATCTACCAGGGGGCCTTTGTGGCAAGGACTTTCATGAAGCCTCTCGCCTACTGCTAGCCAGCCAGTGATGCCACGTGAGTGAGCATGGAGGTGGATCGTCTAGCCTCAGTAAAGTGTTCCGGGACGGCAGCCCTGAAGGGACCAACAGCTGGACTGTGTGTGGATTAGGCTCTGAAAGGCTCTTAGACACAACCACCTAGCAAAACTCTTCCTGGATTTCTGATTCTTAGAAACTGTGGGAGATAATAAATATTAGTTGTTTTAAACAGTTGCATCTGGGGAAAATCTATTACACAGCACTAGATAAGGAATATACCCGCCAAAATGAAATATGTGCTTTACCATTTCCAGGGCACCTCTGATAATCCCACAGAGTAAATTGCAGTAGCACAGAGAGGATCGCCCGGCAGGGAGCTCTTCCACAAACTCTGCCAGGGGATTCTTGTCTAGGATCAGGGAAAATTCAGTCCTGCTTGGATTGTTACAGGTCACACTTGGTGTAATTCCCAGGTACATCTTAAAGGCAACCTAATAAAAAGGGGGGAAAATTCCAGTAAAAACTTGGTCTAGAACAAGTATCTATTATTAGCAGAGCACCCAAATATTCTGTTCCAGGCAGTGCAGCACAATGGTTAGGCATGTGGAATTTGTAGTCAGCCAGTCTGGGTTCACACTCAGCTTTGGAATGTTCTCACCCTATGACCTGTACAAGTCTTGAAGAGTTTTATTTTTATGGAATATCCTAAGGAGTATGCCTTATGAAACAGAGTTAAGCATTCTTTTGTAAAAGATCTCTTTCAAAAATAAATATCCTTCTAATGAACTATTTGTAAAAAAAAATAAAAATAAAAAAAATAAAAAAATAAATATCCTTCAGGAGGGCAAGAAATGAAAATATTAGTCATCAACATCCTAGTATGGGAAGTCGCATGAGCCTGGTAAGGGATAAGATCCTGAATAAGAAGGGACTCAAGACATACCTGCCACGATGGTAAGGTGGTAGAGTACGGGATGCCGTTGGACAATCAGACCAAGGGTGTGCTTCGGAAAGTGGAGGAAGTATATCACAAAGGATGACAAGTCTCTAACAAGGAGCAAGGGATAGTGGTGGTATGATTCACATAAATGAGTCATAAGGTAACTTCTCAAAAAAGTCTGCTGTATTTAAGGGCTTCCAGAATTTCACAATGTTGAGATGGAAAAAATCTTGGAGACTATTTCTTTTATACCTCCAGTTTCATAAATGAGTAGGTTGGGATTCAGAAAAGTAAAATGACATGGCCAAGGCTATGCTGTTGATCAATTCCTTGACTCCTTTCTTCTCACAAAATGCACTGGAATTTGAAGTTTATTATCAGGAACTTATTAACTCGTCTTTCAAGTGTCTTAATTAATTTAATTTTTAAAAAGATTTATTTATTTATTTATTTATTTATTTATTTAATTTGAGAGAGAGAGAGAGACAGAGCATTAGTGGAAGAGGGGCAGAGAGAGAGAGAGAAGACAGAGATAATCCCAAGCAGGCTCTGTGCCATTAGCATAGAGCCCAACATGGGGCTTGATCCCACCAACCATGAGATGATCACCTGAGCTGAGATCAAGAGTCAAGACACTTAACCAAATGAGCCACCCAGGCACCCCAATTAATTTCATTTTTAAAATTAAAAGCAGTGTAGGACAGAAATGGAAACAATTTTCTTAAATTAACTATAATTAGAAGTCCTGAAAGGTTCATCATTCATTCAATAGGTACTTACTGAACACTGCCATTTCTAGCACGCTGTGGGAGTTCAATAACTATTTGAAAAACAAATTATTAAATGAGTATGCATTCTGTGTTTGATACCATGTTTAGGCTCAGAATACAAAAGTTAATTAAATATAGTTCCTGTTTTATAAGAGCTCATAATCAGAAAGGGGCTATGAGATATTAAACAAAAATACCTGCAATGGTGTTAAGTCCTACAAGTACAGTGTTCTATATTAGGAAGCAATCCAGCAAATACCAACAGAGAAGGAAACTGCTATTCTGTTCATGAATATTGAATGAGAATTTACCAGGTAGACAGGGTGGGAGTGGGTGGTATTCTAGGTAGAGGGAACATGTCATGGGCAGGAAATACCGTGATCAAGTTTAGGGCAGATTGGCATCTGTCAATTGTGGGTAGCACCAAGCCCTGAAGGTGTGAGTAAGCTAGGACAGAACTGAATTTCCATTTGAAGGATCTCCTTTGTGTGAGCCTGGAGGATGGATTTAGGAGGATGGAGGGTAGGGTTAGGCATGAGGTCAAAGTCAGAGAAATGATGAGGACCTTCTCATTTTGTCTTTCACTGCAAACTCAAATGCTCCCTGAACCTTTCCATAGAAATTTTAAGTAGCCCAAATCTTAAAATTTGGCTCAAATCTCTGACACTAGACAGTTTAAGAGGATACAAAATGAAACTTTCAGATCTTAAGGCAAAATAGCAAAAGCAGCAGTCTTAAGTAGCAAGGGAAAAATCATCATGAGACTCTGGCCTGGAGACTAGATTTGGCTCTCAGTGAATTGGCTGAAACCCTATTGCTGTGAATGTTGATTCCTCTGGCTGGAAAATTCCTAGACTATTATTTACAGGATTGAGAATCAGAAAAAAATTCTGATTCTCAATCCAAGCCATGTGAAAATACCATAAAATGGAAGCTGTGCACTCTGAATTTACATGGATGCTGTGTTTGGGCCCTGGTTCATGGCTCAAAATTCACCAGTAGGAGGCATTATCTGAGCACGGTTGGGAAACACTCATTCCTGGGGAATGACATTGTTTCCTTATCTGGCTGAATTTGGTCTGAGAAGGAGGACTGTTGTTTCTAATGAAGAAAGAGCTCCACCCTCGGCCACGGACACGGCTGCTCTGCCAATAAATAAGGGCAAAGGATTTTCCCTTTGTGTGTCTTCAACATGGATGCTTTTCAGGGGATTTTAAAATTCTTCCTCAACCAGAAAACTGTTATTGGCTACAGCTTCATGGCTCTGCTGACCGTGGGGAGTGAGCGTCTCTTTTCGCTGGTGGCTTTTAAGTGTCCCTGCAGCACTGAGAATGTGGTCTATGGGCTGGTTTTCCTGTTTGCTCCTGCTTGGGTGTTACTGATCCTGGGCTTCTTCCTGAACAGCAAGGCATGGAGGCTTTTCACAGGCTGCTGTGTGAATCCCAGGAAAATCTTCCCCAAGGGTCACAGCTGCCGCTTTTTCTATGTCCTCGGCCAGATCACTCTGAGTTCATTGGTGGCTCCAATGATGTGGCTCTCTGTGGCTCTGCTCAATGGCACTTTTTATGAATGTGCCATGAGCGGGACCAAAAGTTCAAGACTCCTGGAACTGATTTGCAAGGGCAAGCCCCAGGAGTGCTGGGATGAACTTTACAAAGTGTCTTGTGGCAAAACCAGCATGGCCCCCACGGACAACGAAGAACTAAAACTGTCCCTGCAAGCCCAGTCTCAGGTAAGAAAGGACAAACTTGCCTTTTTCTCCCCACGCGAAGTATTCTCTCTGTGCTCATTTCCGGCAGAGCTGAATCTGAATCCTGCTAGAACATTTTGAAACCAAATAGAAATTGGAACATGATGCAGCATTAAGACAATCTCAGGAAAAGCTTTTTGGGGGTTGGTGGCTCCGCAAAATTGCTGATTGGATTGTCTTTTCCACTTCTGAAAAGAAAATATCCTCTGGGTCATGCATATGTAAATACTTAAGTGCTTTAAAACAGTCTCTCCGGGTTGACTTTGTAAATAATGCATGACGCTAACTCATAATTGAGCGTTAATGACAGAGCTGTAATTAGAAATTACTGCCTTCTATCAATTATTTATTTTCAAACTGGTTTCTCAGAAAAACACACACACACAGCATTCATCTATTAAAATATGGCTGAACCAAATGAGCTCTTATTTCTCAAAGCTGCACATAATATAATTAGTGTAGAGATTCCCTCAAGTGATTTCTGGCAACTGTTATCTCTACATATAAATATTGTCAAGACTGAGAAAGATTTCCTGTCCAAAATGGGAGTTGGCAGTCCTTAAATAGCCTTCAGTGAAAAGTGACCGTATTCTCTAGGGAGGTTACGTCCTCTGGTCTTCGCGCTCTACAGCTGAAGTTCCTACATTCCTTTAGAAGCTCAACATTTGGGACACTGTTTTATTTAACAGAAGGAAATTGTAGCTTTACCTAATTGACACAGGGAAGTAGCTTGTCATCCGTCCAGGTACATGAGCACAAATCCAGATGTGGAGCTTTGCCCTGGCCTCAGGAAAAGACTGAATTCCTACTTGGGAGTAGTAGGATTATGTTCCCCAAACCAAAACAACCAGTAAGAGCACATAAACAGATCCACAATTTGTCAGGAATGCTATTTGTTTCAGAATAAATGCACTGAAAATAGCATATTTTTAGTTTTTCAGCAAGGACTTGCCTTTTCAACAACACATCAAGGCAGTCTGGTTTTAAAATCATGCTTTCCAAAGCTGGTTGGCAGTAGAGTCAGACAGTACTTTTTCCATAGGCTGATAAGCTTCAAAATATCCCACAACAAAATCTTTTGTTGAATGCATAAAGCACATCTTAGATTAAAACATGCCGGGATCCCAAATGTCTTCCTTCTTTTGTTGAAGGAAGGTATTAATTACAAATGTTATGATACAATGAGTGATTTATGTTTTATGTCCTCAGACACCAGACGGGGTTCTATTCAGTCCTTGCCAGATCCAAACACTTATCACTGTGTGAGCTTTTCTTCTCTAAACACAGGCATAAGGAATCATGCATATCCTGTCATAGCGTAGCCTGGGCACACTACCTGTTTACTTCTCAGCAGAATGAGAAAGACCTGGGGCTCATTTCTAGAGGAGTAGGCATGCAGGATGTAGACAAGGGGAGCTGTATCAATGACAGCCGCTGACCCCAGTGGTTCAGCCAGGCAGGAGCGACAAGGAATCCAGACAAATAGTTGGATATGTGGGTGGCGGTGGAAAAAGTACCCTATCCATGGGTGGGGCAAAGAAAGAAGAGACCCAGCTGGATTTCTAGCTTCTATTCTTAAGGATGTTAGAGTCGACAAGTGGCAAGAGCTTGGTCTTAGAGTTGGCTAGCCTGGGTTTAAATCCTGACTCCACCACTTACCAGCTCTGTGACCCAGACTAATGGTTTGACCCCTCTGAGCCCCAGTTTGCTCATAGCTGGGAATAGTAACACCTACCTTGGAGAGGTGTAGAAATGATGGACACAAATGAGCCTAAAGCTGTTGACTCACAGTAAGTGTTCTAAATTAATGAGAAAACTGCCAGGGTTTGAGAGAGGAGACTCATGCAGAATGGAACATATTGAGGGCTGGTGTGGGAGCCCCCACCATGTCGAATTGGATTCTGGGTACTATGAATTGGGGAAGAAGAAGAGGGCTCAGTGCTCAGTACTCAGGTGACAGCTAGGTAACACCAAAGTCACGCAATGTGGAAGGAGGAGTCTGTAGTTGATCAAATAGTATAGTTCAGGCAGAATTGGCTCAAGACACTGAGGTGAGATAGTCTACTGGCCTACAGGAGGTCCGGCTGCATGGAAAGAGGAAGGTAGAAGAGGAAGAGAAGAGGTAGCCAACCACAAGGGATTCAAGGTAGATATGAAGACTTTCATATAATGGAAGCTGTGTCTCACAAATCATGAAAGAAAGATACCATGAGTTCAGTACTGCTTTTACATAAATATATAACATCTGAAAAATAGCAGCATGTGATAATAGCTAACACAATACTGAATGCGTATGTATGTCTACACTGTCTCATTTTAATCCCCCAAATTCCCCTCTGAGGTGGGTAGCCCCCCTTTTACAACTGAGGAAATGAGGCACCCATAGGAAATGAGAACACCTGTAGGAAAGGGAAAGTTGAGATTTAAATCCAGCTAGTGCCACTCCAGAGTTGGCATTCACCGGGAGTCTGAGACCTTCACAATGACTCCACAGTCTGAGCGCAGTATGGGAACCATTGGTTTAAAGCACTGGAACGTTATTTGTAGTTCTGTTACAGTCTGAATGGGTTCAGATTATTGCTTCTATCTTCAAACAGGCCATTTGCTGAGAAATACGAAGGGTCATTTAAAATGTCAAGAGAAACTGTGAAAGGGCTCTGTTAGTTGTCCAAATATGAGATTAATTCCAATTGTGACAAATGTAATAAGAGCAACAAAAAAGTTTAGAAGGGAAGTTGAGCTATTTAGAGTTCTGCTTTTAAAATTCAGGGAAAATGCCACCTGAACCAGTTTGTACTTAGGAATTTTTTCTCCCCAGTTACTGAAATTCAGAACCAGTAATCCTGAAGGTTTAGAATGACTCTGAGGGGTTTTATCTTGTTTTGTTTTGTTTTTTTTAATGCAGCTTTTCAATTCTTCTGGCTTCATTTTCCTTATTGTATTATGTCTGTCTCTCTTGATCATGGGTAATGAGTAACGCTGTTTCTCTTAGAGAGGGTTTGTTGTTCTCTGCAAACAACGTAATGTGGAAAAATTAATCACTAGCCATGAATGTGTATTTATCAATGCTTGAAAACTCCTGGCTGAGAAACTGTTCATTTTCGCAAATGACCACACTTCCACATGCACAGGACTCTTTCCTTTAATAGCTATTTGAGGGCTTGGTTTAGCTGATTCTTGGATAATTGACATTTTTGCATTTTTCCATTTGCCTGCCTTCTGGTTATTCTTTTGTATACCAGCAATGTTAGGTAGGATGGATAATAGAGATTAGGTAAACTCGAACTTTATTTTGACTGTTAAAAAATTAACATGAAGTATTTCAACTGAGGGATAGTAATGACTGTGGTGTTGACTCAGCTACATACTTACCAGTAACAGCACCTCGGCTCCCTGGGAAGTGGCTTTGCTTCTCCATGTCCTCACTGTTTCTTTCTTTCTAAGATTCTAGGATGGTGCCTGATTTGTTCAGCATCTTTCTTCTCTCTGCTCACTACCTGTTATGCTCGCTGCCGATCTAAAGTCAGCTACCTTCAGCTGAGTTTTTGGAAGACGTATGCACAAAAGGAGAAGGAGCACTTGGAGAATACATTCCTGGAGTATGCCAACAAGCTGAGTGAGAGAAACCTGAAGTGCTTTTTTGAAAACAAGAGGCCAGATGTCTTCCCCATGCCCACCTTTGCAGCCTGGGAGGCTGCCTCAGAGCTGCACTCTTTCCACCAAAGTCGGCAACACTACAGCACCCTGCATAAGGTGGTGGAGGATGGTCTGGAACTTAGCCCTGAGGACGATGAGACCACAATGGTACTTGTGGGTGCTGCCCAGAGCGTGTAGTTCATCTTCCACATGGACTCATAGTGTTCAGGGCTCATTCTGACATCTTTGGCTGCATCGACAACAACCTGTGTATCTCTGTGTTTTCTCACAGTTAGTGTTTCCTTGAGGACAGTAGCCCAAAGGGAAACAGCGTTGCAGCTCCCGAGAGCAGGCCGTGTCAGGATGCGCTCAAACCGATGCTGAGCCACTAGTCAAGGATGGTGAGAAAGGTGCTTTTCCATTGGTTGGGGGTTGGGGCTCAGTGGCTTCAAGTTCTACAATTTTATGGTTTGACAACAAGACTCTGCAAGAAGGTCTGCTACTCTGTGTAAATATTAGTCATGGCATCTGGGTGCAGAAGTGGTTACCCGTGAGTAAGCAAGATCCTCTCAACAGACTGCTGTGGACAGTGGAGTCTGTGGTGTAGTCAGCGGAAATCCTTGTCCTGCAAATCTATGCTACTGTCTTTCAAGGATGTATGAAATTCACCTGGGTGGAATTCATTTCCTGGGAATCTGAAGACAGCAGTTCTCAAGAATAACACATTGAAAGGATATGATGCTTTAAATTTAGAGCTTTTCACATGTTTCCACTGTGCGCTGAAAACATATCGCTGTAGGCAGGGTGGTATTATGACTTTTGGGGGCCCTAGGCACTTCCATCTCCATAGACCTCTTTCTATATTAAACACACACACACACACACACACACACACACACACACATGCATACACATTTATGACTGTATTAATATAAACATAAATATATTAATATTATATATTAAAACACTTTTTCAACCCCAAAGTTCATTTTCTTCTAATTTTAAAAGAATTTAGAAACACTTTTGTGAACCCCTACAAGTATCATTGGCTCTAGGCATAGTGCCTACTGTGCTGAATGGATAAGTCGGCCCTGACTGGAAGTCTGAGGAAACTGTCAAAGCAGTGCTAGTGTAAAACTGTTTTGTAGTTTTATGTTTATCAGAAATAATGCAGATTTTGCATTCTACTATGTTATATACCCACATTAGTTTAAATATATATACATATATATGTGTGTATATAATATATATGACATTCACACAGTCACACATATATACATATATATATACACACATGTATATATATATACATTTTCCTAAGTCTCTGAGTGGAAATGATATCTAAAGAGGCACTACATTTTACACTGTGACACTTTGTATCACTAGAAATCCTGGCCCCCTTGCTGGAGATTCCTGGGAATGAACCCTTTATTACCATGGAACACTATCCCATATTGAAGAAAAGACCCCATAGGTGTTAAGACCTGGAACATATCCTTGGGAAGTTAGAGGCACAGGGTCAGATGTGTGTGCTTAGGTGGGACAGTGGAAGCTGGAGGCTGTAACATTGCAAAATATTTGATACATTATTTGGATTTTAAACATGGTGTGTGATTAATATTTAACAAATGGCTCTTAAAAAACACCCGGATCTGAAGTGTTTGCCAATTTCTATGACGCAGATTCAAGTTTCCAAGGTGAGGTCACTGAAGGCAGAGTGGGGAAAAGATGCTAACCACAGGCTCTCTTGAGCCTGTATGAGTTCTCAAAGAAGGTCTTAAAGCTAGCTTTTTTTTTTTTTTAATTTATGTTGATTTTAACCAAACCAACTTCACAAGAATCTTTGCTGCATCTGGGTTTCACTTTAATAAAAACTAATCACAGTAAACGAAGTATGGCTCAATGGCTCTAACTGGGAGATGGAGTCTTATCCTTTTCCCCTTGAATCTGGCCTTGATGAGCCAATAGACTATAGCAGAAGTGAAGCCAGGTTGGGGAAATATTGTGGCTTATGCCTTGTCTCTGGTAATGCTCAGCCTCGCGGAAGCCAGTCACCATGTAAGGAGTCCAATTACCCTGAGAGCTCCAAGCTCTGAAGAAGGCCAAGCCAGCCAAGTGGAGAGGGAGAGAGAGAAGGAGAGAGGGAGAGAGGCCTGGTCAGCTCCAACTGTTGCAGTCATTTTAGCTTAGGTGCCAGACACACGAGTGAAGAAGCCATTCTGGATAGCCTCAGTAGACAGAACATGGAGAAGGACCAAGGAACCCAGCCCACAGCCAGAATAAAGACCCCAGGTCTATGGTCCTAGTGAATCCATTACAGCCATTCAGACCTTTGAGCCACCCCTTTGAGTCTGAGGCTGCAGACATTGTAGGGCACTCCCTACTATGTCCTGCCTAAATCTCTGACCCAGAAAATCATGAGCTTAAATAAATGTTTGTTGTTTTCAGCAACCAAATTTGGGGGCACTGTGAAGCAATAGAAAGACTAAATCCAATACACGAAAATAAGAATTTCTTAAGGGAGATAAATTAGAGGCAAACTGGATTTGCACAAACTGGATTATACTTGGATTTATATAAAGATCCTCTTTATGCATAAGCTTTTCCTTAGTCAATTTCTCCTCTAGATTCCATAGATTCCCCGATGGCACGATTTGATGGATGCTGAATAGGTTTCTCTCCAAAATTGCTTCACTAATGCCTGAGATTAATTTGTAATTACTTCTGGTTAAATGTGTTTTTAGAGGAACATACTTCTGTGGGTTAAATTCTGTTTATGATAAACATATTACTGAGAGGAGTGACATATGATTTGTCATTAATACCTAGACAAAATGGGAACAGAGGGCACAGGGTATGTTGGCCTTGAGTAAACGAGAAACAGATTGTTTGGCTAGTCTTGGCCTTCTAAGTGTTGTCTTCAGACCATTGCCATCAGCCGCGCTAGGGAGTCTGTTAGCAATGCAGAATCAGACCCCATCGCAGACCCGCTGAATCAAGTCTTCCGTTTAGCAGCGTCTTAGGTGATTCCTATGCAACTTAAATTTTCGAAGCACTAGAGATAGCAGTTCTCAAACTTCCAGCTCATGTGAAAACCATCCGAAGGGCTTGTTAACACGGAGACTGCTGATACCAGAGTGTCCCGTTTGGTAGGTCTGGGGTGAGGCAAGAGAATTTGCATTTGTAACCAAGTTCTCAGGTGATGCTCATGTTGTAGGCCCAGAGATCACATCTTGAGAACTGCCTTAAAGCACGAAGCAGGCCATGCTGGGGAAGGCAGGCGAAAAGAGATTCAGAATCTTGGGCTCTACTCTGAAGCCACTGAATTAGACACCTTTGTTGTGTTGTTGTCAACCTGTCTGGGAGCATGGGGTGCCTTTCCACTTATTTTCCATTTATTCAAGGCCACCTTTTGTCCTTTGGAAATATTTTAAAGATTTCCTCACACATTTTGTAAGCTTCCTGTATTTGTAGACTTTCTTCTTTTCCGCTATAGTCAATGGTTTCTTTTTCCCATGATATCTTCTAAGTCATATTCCAGTACATGAAAAAAGTATTTCTTTAAGCACATCAATTTTATATCACTCTACTTTTATTATTTTATTCTTTGTAGAGCTTTTCAGAATTAGAAAATAATCATTTTTCAACCCCTAATGATGTAATGGATCTATACAATAAATAATGAATTCTAAACTACTAGGTGAAAGCATAGTGGGAAGGGGACTGTGCCCCATGAGGGGCCACTTATCTCCCTTAGCATCCTGAAAAATGGCACTGCCAGATAGTCTGTGCCCCCTTATGCTGTGCAGTGCAAGAGTAAGTACACAGTGTCACTGGTCAAATATTGTTTTCTAGGAAATGAAGTCTGAATCTAATCAAATATTTAGACTCAATTATCACTTTATAGGGGATACAGGCAAAAAAATCTGCAAGTTAATTAGCACCATGAGGAAGCAACAAAGTAAATCTATAATATAGGACATTCTATCTGACACATGACCCAGTTTTCCACAGACCAATGGCATAAAAAAGGAGAAAAAATGAGACACAAGAGACATAACAACCAGAAGCAACATATGGGCCTTAAGTGTAACCTATTTCATATAGCCAACTACAACAGGGTGTCTTTGTGCTATTTAGGGAAATATAAATGGGTATTTAATGGATATTAGATGATTTCAGGGAATTATATATAATAATATTATAAGTTATAGGCCTGTATATAAAATATATGCCATGTTATGTATAACAATAACATGGTAGTTTAAATATGTATTTTAAAGTCCTTACCAGTTAGAGGTGGATATTGAAATGTTTCTGTGTGGATTAGCATAATGTTTAGAATTTTCTTTAAAATATTTTGGCACAGAAAAGGGGAGGTCGCTGAAAAATGAAACAAGATTGGCAAAAGATTGACACTTATTGAAGCTGGATAGCAAGTACATGGGATTTATAATACATTGTCTTTACCTCTGTGCATGCTTGAAAAATTTCATAATAGTTATGCAATGAGATGAGTTATATGCTCACTTCAATTCTTCTGCTGAAGGGTTGTCAATCAACTCCTGCTTGCCTGGATTTTACCCTCTGGTATCATTCTCAGAAAAGGTTCTCAGGAACACTATTCCCTGAATTCTTAGATGTTCAAATGCTGGCCTGCTCTCTACTTGAAGAACAGCTTAGCTGGTTCACACTTTCTCTACTTGAGTAAATTTTAAATGTTAGTCCATTTTCTTTTGTCACTGGATGTTGCTAAGGAAAAATCCAATGCCATCCTGACTTATTTCTAACACTATGCTTTGGCCTATATTTTCATATATTTAAAGTCCTTAAAGATACTAACTATGCCTTCAGATGGATCTTTTGGATCAGTTTTCCCCACTCTAACGTATACTCCTGCATTATGGAGAAACATTCTTTTGTTTCAAGAACACAGAGTTTGTGAATTTTCTTTTATTCTCCACGTTGAGCTACATGATTTCCAAGAAACCTTGTGGTTTTGAATTCAGAACGAAGCCATTGCTATCTTCCTATTGGAATTTCAGTAATTTAATAATAATTTGAAAAAACTAAGTTAATCTTGTGGTCTTGATTCTTGTTTTATCTATTCCTACCCTCCTTTTCCCTTCAGTCTGCCCATGCAACTAGAATAGAGTCCATCCTTGACTTTTTAGCATTGGGAGCCCCTGACCTATGAGGTGAAGAGCAAGCAGCTGTGTATCTGTACATGTGCCTCTTATGCACGTGATGCAAGGATGATATCTCTGTGTGGTTGCTGCCTTGATTGGTATCATATATTCAACCCAATCCCAACATTTCCCAAAATGCCCATGGGAGCCAGCACTGCTCCAAGGAACTGACATAAGAAAGGATCTGGCTCCAGTTCTCATCATTTATACCACCAGCTTCAAAATGTGTCCTAAGACATAATGAGACTTTAAGAGAGAGAAAAGGGCAAGCTGAGCTACCGAGGTGCGAGCCTGAGTATGGAGGGAAGCAATCTTCATTAGAGGCAGGCAAGGCAAGGGCTCTTACACCCACAAAATACTTATTACAAGTATTGCAAAATACTTATTACAAGTACAAAATGTCATATTTGAGTTTGGAAGGATATCTGCTTTTAGGCAGCTTCACATAATATTTCTAGTGTTCAGTTGGTTAAAATTGAACTATGCAGGAAGAACATTTGCATTCCTGTAAGAGAGATAATATTCTAAAATTTGCATTTCCGCTAAGGAGGAAAGGCAGAATTAATGTTTACTGAAATCCTATTATGTGCTGGATACTTTACATATGATTAAAATTAAAATTTCCGAGCACACTGGGGAGGATATATTATTGTTTCTATTTTTATGAATAACACTAAAGTTCAAAAAAATCAAGGTTAAGCCACGGGTAAGAGAATAGAGACTAAATTTGGACCTGGATTTGTCTGATCTCTTAACTTCCACCACATAAATGTTGTCTCATGTTGGTGTAGTATCAAGTTTTTATTTAACCTTAAAAGCATGTTTTCTCATTTGTAAAATTAGAGTGTTGGATTATTACATCTCTGAGTTTCTTTCAACTCTTCTGTCCTAAATCTTATAGCCAGTAGCACATGATGTCCATCAATAGGCTTCTTGCTGTACTCCTGGCAATTGATGTCCAGCTCCAATGTTCCTCTCCTCTTTCCCATTCTTTTCTACTTTGGGTTTCCAGATCATTTGGGATAGCTGTGCTCAAACTATGCTTCTGGTTCACTATATCAATAGGGTCAACTTCCTAATATTTCCTTAGATAAAAATAATAATTGGGGCACCTAGGTGGCTCAGTTGGTTAAGCATCAGAACTCAACTCAGGTCATGTTCTCATAGTTCGTGAATTTGAGCCCTGCGTTGGGCACTGTGCTGACAGCTCAGAGCCTGGAGCCTGCTTCAGATTCTGTGTCTCCCTCTCTCTGCCCCTCCTTCAAAAATACACATTAAAATTTTTTAAAATGATAATTGATAAAGAAGGATCTTCAGCAATGTAAAGATCATAAAAGATTTAGAATAGTCTATAAGGTCTAATTTTTATATCTTTAGAGCCTGTCTGTCGGTCCGTATGACTAGCCATCTTTTTACAAATTTCCTGACCATACAGCTGCACTGATGCTACAGAAAAATCTTTTAAAGTTTTAAATTATAATTAAACTAAAATGAAAATGGAGAAAATGAATTAGTTATTTCATCTAATCACATTCTCCAAATCATTTCCATGAATACGACAAGGTAAGATAAGTATGAACTCAGATGATATGAGTAATTCTGCTTAAGAATAATACCTCAAAGTATATGCACCTTTGGGCAGCGTACATAACACATAAAATGGTTTCTAGTCGCACTGTAACAACATTTTGTTCCTAGATTTTAATATGAATGGATGTGTGTCTGTATTAATAATGATTGCTGATGGTATCAACAGAACAAGTTTATTTCTCCCTGTTTGTTTGTTTGTTTGTTTGTTTTCTGTCGCATGGGAGGAAACATGAGGGGTGACAATTGGTGTTTTTAAAAAGTTCACTTCCTTAAACCCCTGGCTAACTATGAATGAGTCTCACTGACCCTGTATAGGAAATAAATAGTTTAAAAAATACACAGTCACAGCAGTGTTTGATCAGTTTCCATCTTCTTTGGAGTGAATGTCCTAGAAGATGGGGCTTCCCTCCCCACCTCCTTCCCAAGAGATAAGCTAGTCATCCCAGCCCCTGATGGGGTGGGCTTTGTTTCAACCAAGACTACCTCCTTTGTTTCCAATGACATTTTCTTTTATTGGAAACACTCAAAAGAGATAAAATGAGAGGCAATTCTGGAAGAATTTGGACTGAGGGTCTAGAGGAATCGCAGCCCTCACACACCTCCCTGCCTTTATAGCAATCACCCAGAGCACAAACCAAGGAACACAGTTTGTAAACTCTTGCTTTATATCAGCAGATGCACATGAAGATCACTTGAGGAGCATTTTCAAAGTTTTGGTGCTTGAGTCTTGTTTCCAGAGACCACCACTCAATTGGTCAAAAGTAGGGCCTGGGTTGTTTTTGTTTTTGTTTTTGAAAAGCTGTAGGTGATTGTATAGGGCAATAAAGATTGAGAGCCAATACCCTGGAGTATCCCTGAGAGGTCAGGGTAGGTTGGGACAGAATCTTCCTTCTGACATGAAGGCACTAAGCAGGGAGGCCCCAGAGTGTGAATGTCTTCCCCAGTGTCTCTGAATCCGTAGGCCCAGATGCACCTTGCTTTAGCGTTTGAGATTTGGTTCCCCACAGTATTTCCTCAGCAGTTTTCATCTCCTGGTAAGAAATTTCATTGTCAATAGCTACATTAACAAAATATGCCTAACACTACTGCTATTTTCAATGCACACACTTTGGTTTGTTTCATAAGCGAGGTTCTCATGAATCTCATCCAAATGAGCTAAGAAAAAGAAAACCGAGACTCTCCAATGGAAAGTTAGGACAGCTTAGATTTTCATGTGCTGAGATACCTGGAACACTGAAAACTTTCCCCTGGAGCATCTCCGGCAATAGTGCCAGGGAGGAAAGACACCTAGATACAGCCAGATTTCCTGTAAGACCTGATCATAAACAGAACTGGACAATGCACATTCACAGGTAAGGGGGCATAATCAGCAGAATTTACTAACAACTGAGCCTTAAGAGACACTTCTTTGTGACTAAAGGAAAAATAATACAACACAAATGTAGTCATAATAAAAGCTTATGGGTTATTTCCCTGCAGGTGCCCTGCTTTCATATTGGAACTCTGCCATGAGTATGTGATCTGCTGGGTTAGGCCTGATCAGTCTGCAGAATCCACAGACCTTGTGGCTATGTACACACATGCTTTTCCACAAAAGAAGACTTCCTACGCTTTTCTTCTCTCACCCCTCCCAGAGGTACAAAGGGGAATAGATCTAGTATGTGGGTGTTTATGTAAGGCAGTTCTTGTCTACCCAGAAGAGAGAATTAAGCCTACATGGTTATATTTCTTTAAACAAGTTTCTTAGTTTTAATAATCTCTCTGCTATATTTCTGGCTCAAATGGGAAGATTTCTCAAAATACTTGATGAGTTCCTTCTGCTGTTAATATTCATTGTTTTTTTTTAAATATGGAGAATTTTATGACTAGAAAGTGTTTTTCTTCCCATTTAATTTTTTTTCTACTCCCCTCTTTCCCACTCACAAATGTTACTCAGTAGGAAAATGGCCTGACATTCAGCTGGCTGTGAGGCTAGCCTTCTCTGGAATGTTGTGTGGTGCTGTGCTGTGACTTCCATGGAATTCAGCCCCTGTTTATCAAGGGCTCCCACTTATTTTCATATTATATGTTGGAAAAAGTGGAAAAAGTAAAGCCTTCCATAGGTTCCTAACACTAACTTGTAAATTAGCCTTTGAAAAATAGTAGTTAATAGCAAAGATTGACAGATTCTGTATCTACAATGTGAGAGAATGGGAGAAGATATTTGCAAATGACATAACAGATAAAGGGCTGGTATCCAAAGTTTATAAAGAACTTATCAAACTCAACACACAAAAACCAAATAATTCAGTGAAAATGTGAGAAGGCATGAATAGACACTTTTACAAAGAAGACATCCAGATGGCTAACAGACACATGAGAAGATGCTCAACATCACTCATCAACAGGGAAACCATAAATCAAAACTACAATGAGATACCACCTCACACTCATCAGAATGGCTAACATTAACAACTCAGGCAATGACCAATATTGGCAAGGATGCAGAGAAAGAGGAATCCTTTTGCACTGCTGGTGGGAATGCAAACTGGTACAGCCACTCTGGAAAAACAGTATGGAAATTCCTCAAAAAATTAAAAACAGAACTACCCTTTGAACCAGGAATTGTACTACTAGGTATTCATTCAAAGGATACAGGAATGCTGTTTGGAAGGAGCACATGCACCGTAATGTTTATAGCAGCACAACTGACAATAGCCAAAGTATGGAAAGAGCTGAAATGTCCATGTCCATCAACTGATGAATGGATAAAGAAGATGTGAGATATATACACAATGGAATATTACTCGGTGATGAAAAAGAATGAAATCTTGCAACAACATGGATGGAACTAGAGTGTATTATATTAAGTGAAATAAGTCAGTCAGAGAAAGACAAATACATGATTTCATTCATATGTGGAATTTAAGAAACAAAACCGATGAACATAGGGGAAGGGAAGAAAAATAAGATAAAAACAGAGAGGGAGATACACCATAAGAGACTCTTAAATACAGAGAATAAATTGAGGGTTGCTGGTGGGGTGTTGGGTGGGGAGATGGGTTAGATGGATGAGGGACATTAAAAAGGACACTTGTTGTGATGATCACTGGGTGTTATATGTATGTGCTGAATCACTAAATTCTATTCCTGAAATTATTATTATACTATATGTTAACTCATTTGGACCTAAATTAAAAAAAAAAAAGAAAGATGTTCTATTTAGGCTTAATCTGATTAGCTTCCATTGTTCGGTTGAGGGATGAAAAGAAATGGTAATCCTAGAAAGGTGTTGAGGCTGAAGCCACCTACAGTGCTTTACCCTAGGGATCCAGCACCCGCTCCTGCCTTCCTCCACCCCCTACCCCCACCCCCCCACTGTACTGGAAACTACTCTCTGTGACCCAGTCTCCAGTCACATCCTGTCACCTATGAACACTCACTCTCTAGTTCTGTCCAGACCCTTTGGATTAATCCCTGAGCTCTTCACTCATTTTCTCCCCACTCCCTCAGCTCCCCACACAGGTCACATGGTGAAGAATGCCTGGGTCCCAAATCCAACCTAGACTCTGAGGACTCTGCCATTCCAGTATCTCAGTTTCCCACTTCAGTCTTCTGGGTGGAGGTGAGAAGCACATACAATCATGGCCACCGTCTCAAACATCTATTTACAGATTATTCTAGTATAAAACAGTGGCAAGACACCTAAATATTTTAGGATGGGGTGGGGAGAATCTCTGAACTGACAGCCAAAACTATCGGCTGTCTGATGTAGGTGAAATCGGTGGAAGTAACCTCCCTCCACCTCTCCCAGTTTCTCACCCCGGATTATCCAGGTTGCCTAGAGATTTTTTTGCCTACAGCATTGAGTTGCCTGAGGCAGAGCAGATCTGAGCTGAATGGAAGTTTCCCTCCGTGAGCATCTGTGTGGGGGGTCACAGAGCCTCCATTTCATGTCCTGGAAGGCAGAAGGCTGAGGCAGGGCATATGATGCTGACAGCGAGGCAGGGGCAGTGAGGTGCTCCCAGCCCCGATGAGATGAGTCACCTTTTGAGAAGATCATGAGCAAAAACCAGACGTACACATCAATGAGAGATTTTAACAAAGGGCAGGGGGTGCCTAATAATAATAAGGTTCCAGGTTTTCCCTTTATTCTATGCCATTCAGGCTGCATTTCTTAGTCTATCCCTTCAAGTAAGTTGTGCATAAGGAGGAGGAGAGTGTGTCAGGGGGTGTGGGGAATGGGGGAAATAGGGGAGGTGGGGGTGGGAACGGAGGCAATTTTAAACCTGAGATTTAAATTTTCATCCTGGTTTTTTAAAAAGGACATTCAAGGGACTGAGAAAAAGTCTCCTGATTTTGTGCATAGAATCACGATGTCGATACAATTCAAGTGTTGTGCATTGTACTGGGTGCATTACACTCAGGCTTACATCCAGAATTGTGAAATAGGGCTTTTAGGGAAAGTAGTCCTTTTATTTTTTTTATTAATTTTTTTTGAAAGTAGTCCTTTTAAACATGTACCTTGGTTAGAAAATGGAGGAAGCCAAATACAATCAGAAAAAAGAAAGGAGGGACAGGAAAATACAGAATTATTAGGAATAAAACCTGTTTTGTTGTGTTTTTAAGAGAAAGAAAAAAAAAACCCTAAGATCTGCTGACATCTCTGTCTTGCATGGCCTGGCTCAAGTTCATTTCACCTGGGCAGTTTTCCTACTCACATAAAAAATCAGATCATCTCTGGTAACATTTCTGAAAGGACACAGAATACCAAGAGGAGGGACTGAAAAAGATTTAGAAAAAGAAACAAAGGCAAAAGCCCCATGGGATTAGAGGACCAGAACAAATTCTTACGATTGGTTCCTCTATAATAAATTCAAAAGAAAACTTAACACTGTCTGTTGTAGCGCAACATCATTTTCTTAGGAGAATCTGGCCGACTCCCTTTCACTGAAGCTTCCGTCTAAATTTATTGTTCTGAGAAACATACCACAGCCCCCCACATTCATTCTTGCTAATGGTCTAAATATTTATTTTCAACAAATAATGTGGTTTGGCTCAGATTGCTTCCCAAAGGCAGCATTTTTGTTTAAAGTTTGCTTACTAGATTATTACCTGCAAAATACATAACAAAGACAATTCTATTTCAATCATTAGCATTCTAAATGGAGCCTTCTATACTCTTCTATACAGGAATTCTAGCCTCTGGAATAAAGGAAAACAAACACCAGCATCAGTAAGACAAATAACACAAGTCCAGGGTTCATAGGTAAAGTAAGACTCATAAATAAATGGTGTTAGTTTCCTAGACAGGAAGAACATGGTTTGCCAATTGCTTTGCACCGTTTTGGGAAATCTCAGAATGTTTTTCGTACCCAAAACCCTTTCTTGATGGCCAGATTCTGTGTCTCGTTACACTGCCATTCTGGTCACAGATAATTGACTAGGATGGGCATTTGAGAGCCTGGGCAGTCAGTCTACAGCTTGGCTACAGGCCAGAAGATGTGTGGCACAGAAGATCTGTACTCACAGAGGACAGGTCAGAGGCTCTTTTTGGGACTTTGAATATGAGACACAGAGACTCACAGAAGACAAAGACACCCAGAGAGAAGAGACTAAAGGAGAGTAAGCAGAAGTCCTGAGGCAGCAGAGTCACTGAGGTGGAGAGAAGATAAAGAATAGAAAGATGTTAGCAGGTGGCTGTAAGAGCAAAACCAGCAGAGAATAGTTGAGTCACCAAGATGACGAGGACTGGAGCAAGGAACCACAGGTGCCTGCTGCCGACACGACAGAGTAGACTGAGGGATTTCCCGACTTCTGCTCTTCTCTGGGGCCTAGACGGTGTGTCCCAGACCATCAGCCACTATGACCTGACATAATGCAAATACTAAACAAAATTTGGCTCCATGATGAATTTTAGGATACATTTCAAATATTTTCTATAATAATGGATATGATTTATTTAAATGGTCAATTCTCTCTCTAATTAGCTTCTCTTAGTAATGAAATCTTATAAATGGTTTTGGAAAGTATGAAATATATTTTTGGGCAACTAAGGAGATGTTTTTAGATCTTAGACTAGAGAAAGGTATAACTGTACTTTCTATTTGCCCTTAAACTGGAAGTGACATATGCCTGTTGAGTAAGTTAAGTGAAATGTACTATCTAATGATTTGATTATCTATTTAATGCTTGCGTTTTGCAATCACAATTGACCTCAAAGAAGCAAGACTGAATCTCTCTCTTCTCCTGAAACTTTCTACAGTCATATACATTGGTGGGGGTGGGGGTGGGGATGAACATTTCAATAAAATTATAAAAATGAGATCACTGTCCATTATTTAATGAGAATATTTTCCTGTCCAGGATCCTACGGCACTTCTAATCTTGTTATTGTAGATTGGCTATTATGAGCCACCAGACGCTCTTGGAGCACTGGAATCTCTCTCTCTCTCTCTCTCTCACTCTCTCTCATTCTTTCTTTCTTTCCAGTTTGTGGCTTAATGTGCCATTTTCTCTTCTTCCTTCTTTCCTTCCTTCTTTCCTCTCTGTCTCTCTGTCTCTCTCTCTCTCTTTCTTTCTTACTTTCCTTATTTCTTCCTTATAATTTATTGTCAAGTTACCTAACATGTGTAGCCTTGGCTTCAGGAGCAGATTCCTGTGATCCATCACTCACATACGACATCCTGTGGAGCACTGGATTTTCTATGTGGTAAAAATTGCTTGCCATAAGAGAGCTTCTGCAGGTGGTAGAAGCCAGGGCTGGACTAAAGGCAGGCTTTAATTTGTAGATGAATGTGGACCACTGCCCTCTCCTGGACAGAACAAGAGGAGCAGCAGTGTGCACACAAGGGAAAAGGTCTACAAATGTTTTCGAAATTCATTTGGACAATTTTTAATGAATGTCTACAATGTACCGCTTTGCGATGGCACCACGGGCCAAACCCCAAGAATGTTTGAAATTATGCCTCCTTTTGAAAAGCTTACAGACAGGATGGAGAAATGAAATTTCCCAGAGATGAAAGATAACTTTACTCAAGTGTCAAATCAAAGTAACCAAGAAAACTCTATTTTGTTTCCATTCTTTGTAAAATACTTTGGCTCCAGTTAGATGGAGAATAGGAATAAATACCAAAAAAAGTTGGTCCATAGCAAATTCTTGGAAGAGTTGGAGGAGCAGCAGGCACAAAACACAGTAAAACTGTGTTTCATAGACTAAAACTTTAAGCTAAAATTCAGACGTATATGGTTCTTTTTTCACAATGAAAATGTTCTAGGTAAGGGCGCTCATTGATTCCCTTACCTTTCCAAAGTTGTTCTGTCATGTTTGTTTACTTATTATGATTGCGACTCTTGCCTCCCTCCTCTCAGAAAATGGACCTGGTCCATTTAAAGCTTATGAAGCCCTAATACAGAGGGTAAGCCTAAACCTTGGTATACCTTTCACTGGGGGGCAGCTGAAGTGTCAATCTACTATTGTGCCTTGTATCTCACTTCTTTGGACTTCTAGGGAAGAGAGCACAAGCTGTTAGCCAGTCGTATTCTGGAGTTCTTGGCTCAGAATGTCATTTAATGGCACTTCTAACAGCAATAAATGGAGAGAGGACATTATAGGTATGGGAGGGAGAACAGATCTGGCTACAGAGAAATTCGTAAAGAGCCAGTAGCTGTATTTAATAAATTTCAGTGTTTAACGGAGAGTCTTTATTTCAGAAGTTTGCATATTGAAAATGGTGCTCTCCAGTCTGTTTTTCATCTCCATTTGCAAAAAGCTGGCTGATGTCACCCTGTTAGGAGAAGAATGCGGCTTCCCTTCTCATCACACCTCCCTTCTACTGGCCAGCTTCTTACCCTTAGAGGTGAGAATAGCTCCTGTGTGGGCAACCATCTGGTTAGGGTCAAACGGGAGGCCACCAAAGTAAACAACGGCCATGGAGATGTACGTAACAGTCCCACTGATTCAGGCCTTCTGTGCTAGTTGTCAGATTATTGCCTCTCAGCTCCAAACCGACTCATCATCGCCTTGCTTGTGATGCTGGAGATAGATCTTGCAAACATTCCTCCTTTGCCAGGAGAAGGGTCTCTAGGGATGCAGCAGGAGGACAGACTTCTCTTCTTGGCTCTGGGGCACCTTTTCTTGGTTTCCTCTTACTGGAAATGGTGACTGGCAGTGCCTGGTATACCCATGGCACTCGCTTCTCCGTTCTGGTCATGATTTCAAGGTTTCCTCACTGCCAGCCTCAGTCCCCTTTTCCCCCAGTGAGGGATTTCTGCTTACCAGTTTTGATCCATAATTCCCTACTCCCCCATCTCAGCTTGACAATGCAGAGGCCCTTTTCAGCATCCATGGGCTGCAATCGCATGTCGCCAAAGCTGTTTGAACCTCAGCCTTGGGAAGAGAGGCCCTCTGCAAAATGTGTTTTTTCTTTGGGTAGTCTCTCTTAGCACTAGGATATTCTGTAGCATTTTTTCCCTTTATTAGTAGCTAGTCCCCTGCAAATAGTTAGTAATGTTTCATGTTAAACCTTCCTTATTGAAATGATTGTGTGGTGTCTGTCTCCTGACGGGGCCCTCACTGATCCACCTCTGCAGCCATGGCACACCCCTCTGAAAGTGTCTAATAAAATCATCTGTATGTCCCGTAGAAGCAAAACATCAGTGCTTCTGAGTACAAATCTGTATTGGAGACTGCAACTCTATGGCCATGGAACTCCCACCATTCTCAACTGACTCAGGAGTTTTAGGCTTCAAAATATTTGAATTACTTGCATAGATTCAGCCCTGGTAGTTTTGTGCATACAGATCAGAAGCAAGATAAAAGAAATAAGGCCAATGTGATTTACCAAAACCCTTCTGGATAGTCTCAACTCTCATCTTAAACGGACCAATTTCTTGAAATAAAACGGTCATCCAGTTTTAAAAAATCCCTCTGCCATTCAAGTTCCCCTCTGGATTATGTTCCTAAATCTTTTGCCTTAGCGTTTCTGCTTACAACATTCACCATTTAGATTTCCCTCCCTGCTTTAGGCATTCTTACTCATGTTGCCTCCTATGAATGCGTCCTTTCAATTATTTCATTGATTTTCTATCACTCACCAAAAAAAATCATTGCACACATTATTTAATTAAGGTAAAATATCAATTTATAGTATTAGGAGGAAAAGATCTCATTTTTATTTTTCAGAATTTCTAAGGACAATATACTGGGGTTCAATTTTTTGACCTAAAGATTGGAATTTCAAGTTTTACAAGTCTTTTTATGTTGTTTATATATTATATATTTTTCTCTAAAAATTTCAACTTACTGTGACAACACCCCTGATGTGATATTTATACTGAAAAATTATAAATTCCCTCTACCTTTTATCATGACATCATGATGACACTGATCTAACAGTAAAAAGCTTTCACAGCTTTGATGGGCAGAGTTTGTGCTAAGCCAAGCAGTTGTAAACACCATCAATGTTCTGAGGGAGGCTTTGGAAGCTACAACCATCACACTCAGCTATTTACGATCATAGTTCCACTTCCAGATTTTGGCGAGGGGAAGCAGAGCCTGAAAATCTGAAAAACTACAGCTGAAAGAGGTCCCACCTGACAGATATGGAAGCTGAGGTTCAGGCTGTCAACGTAACTTGCTCAGGGTCACACATTGGGAATGTGGCCGAGCAGGATGTGGACCCTTATCTTTTAATCTCAATGACATTGGATACGCTTAGACTATCTCTCCGCATCCGATGAGGAGGAGACCTTCTTGAGTCTAAATTACCTTTAAAAGGGAACGTTAGACTATCTCTTGTCAAGCCCAGGCTTTATGATCATCCTGAGTTTAAAGGATTAAGTTTAGGGGCATCCGGGTGGCTCAGTCAGTTAAGTGTCTGATTTTGGCTGAGGTGATGATCTCCCGGTTCCTGGGTTTGAGGCTCCCATCGGGCTCTGTGCTGACAGATCAGAACCTGGAGCCTGTTTCAGATTTTGTGTGTCCCTTTATCTCTCTGACCCTCTCCTGCTTGTTCTCTCTCTCTCTCTGTCAGATATAAAGAAATAAACATTTTTTTAAAAGGATTAAGTTAGTCTCTAATTCACTTCTCTGAATAGGAAAACATTTGTCAAGAATGTATTTGGAAGCCATGAAATATATTTTTGTGTAACTAAGGAGATGTGCTTTAGACCTTAGACCAGAGTGAGGTACAACTGTATTTTTGACTTGCTTTCATAAAAACTGAGAGACTTATGCCTGTTAGATTACATTTAAACTCTCAACTGTTCCATCACTACAACTAAAATCAGCTGTGTTAACTCTACTGAAAATTCCACATTTTTAGTGTCCTCAGGACGGTCATAACAGGAGAAAATCTTCACAGGTACATTTCTAAAAAACAATTAATTTTTGGGAAAAGCACTAGACTAAGATCAGATAAATTAAATTCTTTTTTATTTTCAAAATTTCATTTAAATTCTAGTTAGTTAACACACCGTGCCATACTGGTTTCAGGAGTAGAATTCAGTGATTCAGAATACAACACCCAGTGCTCATCACAAGTGCCCTTCTTCATCCCCATCACTCATCTAACCCACCCACCCCCACCTCCCTCCATCAACCCTCAGTTTGTTTTCTATCTTTAAGAGTCTCTTATGGTTTGCTTCCCTCTCTTTTTTTTTCAGAAAAATTAAATTCTAAACTGGCTTTTATGACTATGTTACTGTGGTGACATCATCCTAAGTCTGAATTACATCATCAGTCAAATGTGGCTAATGATAGATACTGTTTGTACTTCACAAGACTCTTGTAAGAGAAAGAAACAAAAAGTGACAAGTACTTTGAGCTTTTCTAAAGAAAGACACTGCGTTATTAAAATTTTTCAATATCATGTTACAATGCTGCTGGCAATTTTTATAAATTATATGTCTTAAAGTTTGAAGTACGCTGGGCCAATCACCACAAAATCATATTTTAAAAATAGATACACTTTGGTGTTGCAGGAATGTGATTTTAGAATTAGCCTGTCATCTCTTTTTCACATAAAATATAAGGCCTGATTACAGACTTTTTTTGAGCAATGATTTGGCCTCTGCCATGGAATTTCTTTAAAGACCACTAGATGGCGCAATTTGGGGCCTAAAGCTAATTGTTAAGATGCTGAGTAAGTGAGTGTGAGGATGATGTTCTGTATAAGGGCATGGTCTGAGGGTGCAGCCCAACAAAATTAGGTTTCATTCCTGACCCTGCAATGCTCCATGGGCTTATGACTGTGGTAAATTTCTTCTGCCCTTGCTCCACTCCTCTCTAAAACTGACTCTGTAACATTTTACATCTGCCTCCCCTCAGGATAGTTTACAAGGATTAATGAGATAATGCTGTCGAAGGCCAGACCTTTTAATGAAAGCTGCTAATTATAAGCAAAGCATCAGTGGGCGAGTATGTAACTAAGTTCTGCCCCTTCCTCTGTGTTAAAGTGCTTCTGAATTGGGTGACATCATTCCCACATGTAAGAAAACGTTTTGCTGTAGAAGTGAAAATGGTTAAGAGGGAGAAAATTGGGCCCTTGAAAGAAACTGCAAAGGCCAGGGGTCAACTCCTCTGCACAAGACAAGGGTAAGGGTGATAAAATAATCTCTTCATTGATAAGGACTCTTGCATAGGAGGCGGAAGTGGATTTTTTCCCAGTTTGTTGAAGACAAAAGAACAGATAGAAATTGACAAGACATCAGAAACAAAAAAGTTTAAAGGAAACATTTGGAAAGTGAATGTTGTACATGTTAGTTTTATATCAAACAGAGCTGTTTCTTTTAAGCTTTTTAAAAATTGGAATAAGAACACTTAGCATGAGATCTACCCTCTTAATACATTTATAAGTGTACAATATATTATTGTTGACTACAGATAAAATGTTGTTCCACAGACCTCTAGAGCTCGTTCATCTTGCTTGACTGACATTTTATGCGCATTGATTAGTAACTTCCCACTTCCTCCTCCTCCAGCCCCTGGCACCACCGTGCCCCTCTTTGATTCTATGAATTTGAATATTTTAGATACTTCACCTAAGTGGAATCATGCAGTATTTGTCCTTCTGTGTCTGGCTTCAACCATGTTGTTCCACATTGCAAAATTTAACCCCCTCCCCGGCTTTTTTTTTTTTTAAGACAGTATAGTATTCCCTTCTATGTATATAACTACATTTTTTTAATCTAGTCATCTGTCAATGGCCTTTTAGGTGTTTTCCACATCTTGGCTATTGTGAACAGTGATGCAATGAATATAAGGATGCTAAAATCTCTTCAAGATCCTGGTTTCAATTTTGGGGGGACAAATACCCAGAAGCAGGGCCGGCAGGCCTTAAGGCAATTCTATATTTAATTTCTGAGTAACTTTCAAACTTCTCCACAGGGGCTACACCATTTTGAATTCCCATCAGTGGTGTGGAGGGTTCCAATCCCTTCACATTTTCACCAGAACTTGTAAAAAAAATATATATACACACACACACACACACACACACACACACACACACACACACACATATATATGAGAGATGTGAGGTGATAGGGTGGTTTTGATTTGCATTTCCCTGATGGTAAGTGACTTTGAGTATTTTACACATATCTGCTGGCCACTTGAATGTCTTTTTTTGAAGAAATGTCTAGTCAAGTTCCTGGCTTATTTCCTAACTCAGTTATTAGTTTTTAAACTAGAGTTAGAGGAGTTCTTTATCTATTTTGGACCTTAACTCCTTATTAGATATTTGATTTGCAGATATTTTCTTTTATTCCTTAGGTTGCCTTTTCACTCTGTGGATCATTTACTGTGCAGAAGCTTTTCAGTTTGATGGGGTAAATTTCTTTTGATCTTGCTCCACTCCTCTCTAAAACTGAGTCTGTAACATTTTACATCCGCCTCCCCTCAGGAGAGTTTACAAGGATTAATGAGATAATGCTGCTGAAGGCCAGACCTTTTAATGAAAGCTGCTAATTATAAGCAAAGCATCAGTGGGCAAGTATGTAACTAAGTTCCGCCCCTTCTCTGTGTTAAAATTCCTTATTCTGTTTTTGGTGCCTGTGCTTTCTGATGCCATATCCATAAAATCACGCCAAGACCAATGTCACGAAGCTTTCCCCCTGTTTTATTCTAGGAGTTTTACGGTTTGGGGTTTTAGGTTTACATTTTAATCCATTTGAGTTCATTTTTATGTATGATGTAAGCATCTAAGTCCATTCTTTTGCATGTGGATAGCCAGTTTTTCCAGCACCATTTATTGAAAAGACAATTCTTTCCCCATTACCATACTCAATGGTAGAAAATGGGAAGCTTTTCCTCTAAGATCTCACCATTTCTACTCAACTTAGTGTTGAAGTCCTAGCCAGAGTAGTTAGGCTAGAGAAAGAAATAAAAGGCATACAAATTGGAAGGAAAAACATAAAATTATCTCTTTTCATAGATGATACCATCCTAAATATGAGAAACCCCTAAATATTCTACCAAAAAAGCTGTTAGAACTAAGAAATGATTTCAGCAAAGTTGCAGGATACAAAACCAACATAAAAATTACTTGTGTTTCTATATACTAACAATGAACTATCCAGAAAAGAAATTAAGACAACAATCCCATTTACCACTGCAGCAAAAAAGGATAAAATTCCAGGAATAAACTTAAGAAGATGAAAGATTTGCATAGTGAAAACTACAAAACATTGATGAAAGAAATCAAACAAAACACAAACAAATGGAATGACATCCCATGTTTATAGATTGGAAGGTTTAATATTGTTAAAATGCCCATACTATCCAAAGCAATCTATTCATTCAATGCAATCCTCATCAAAATTCCAATGGCATTTTTATAGAAATAGAACCCAACCATCTACATTTATAGAGTACAAATATTTTCATTTAAACACCTATGATTTTTGTAGTATTGCCCATAAATTTGGCCTAATGAAAAGTTATTTTATTTTTCAAATGACTGTTTTATTACTTTAGTTATATTCTGCAAACATGGGAAGAGAATTTTTAAACCTGTTTTGTTGTGTGGTAAACTCACCACACTGAGACTGGAAGATCTGGGTTTCAATTTCAATCACATTATCATTAGCCATGAAATAATGAGAGTAATTATAATAAGAAGTGGGAAAAATCTTTCATTTGGATTGTATTTTTAAATCCAATGTATTTTTGCATACTTTTTAAATATATAATAATATTCAATTCTTGTCATATTCCTTCTGGAACTCAGCTTTCTTATCTGGAAAATGGGAACAACTCCTACTCTGCTTACTTCACAGGGATAATGTAAGGGTGAAAGACAAAAAATATGTAAAACTGCATTTACAATCACAAAACCCTATATAAAACTATTATTGCCACTCACGTGAAGAGTCAGTATGACAACGTATAATAATGTCAAGGATCGGGAGAGAAAAGAACGAGGCTGACCTCACAAGTCTGTTATGAGAACCCGGCGGTGGTATACCTACATCCTACAAATATCTCATACCCATGTATACTTTCCAGGTCTCTCACAAATGAACAACCCTAAGTTAATAACCATAGGCTCCCAGACTAAAGGGATTCTGTCTAAGGATGCATTTCCCAATATCATCTTGTATCTAAGAGATTTGAGCTAGTCTTGGATGATTCCAAGTTGTCTCTCATGTATAAGGGCTGTGAAGGTTCTTAGAACACATACGTTTACAGGAAATTTTGTTTTTCTCTTGGGAAAACATTGCTTTGGAAATAAAATGGCTAAAACAATATTCTATGAGACAGCAAAAGACTATTTCCTCCATGCGCTAAAATGATTATACAAAGGAATTGGTTTGGGGCATGCATATTATGAGGTTGCCCTATTACATTCCCTTTCTGTTTACCTCTCAAAACACTTTTCCCAGTGTGGGACATACACTTTGCACACACCACGTGTTCAGAAAAATCTATAGACGCTTAAATGCCTAAAAGCATTTATCTCTGTTCACAATAGCTTTATCCCCATGCCAAAATAAAATTCTTTTCGATCAGAATCTCTTAGCACCTAATGATAAAAACAGATAGAACCTATCTAATCAGGGAAGAAAACCACAGAACTGAGGACAAGTCAAAGCTTTTAAAAACATGTTGAAAGAGCTAAAAATGTGCTTACCTGGGCAATTATGTCTGTAATTTCTGAATAACTGTGGCATCTTCTTACACAAGATCGAGCCAAAAAATCTTCCACTAGCCGTGTTCCAATGCTGTATCCCCTGTGGTCAAGAAAAGAGTGTGGTCTGAAAATAATATTGGAGTAGGGAACTCTATCAATGTTTAAGAATGGAGTAATCGGTTTAGCACTTGCATCAATGGATAACAAAGTAAAGCAAACTTGACAAGTCTAATGGCTATTTAGCAGTAGGCTCCTTATTTGTCTTACAGACCACAGAAGCACAAAGCAATTATCTGGGAAATTTTAACTAGTTTCCTATAAGCAGAGAAGCCTGAGGAGGTATACTGGCCCAGATTTGACAGCATAGATTAAAGTTAAGGGAAGTTGGTGTTTGTAGCCTAATTTTTCTTACTGGCAACTAACTTTCTCATCATTAGCTGTAGATGGAAACAACGATGATCTAGCTAACTTGTTGTCTGCTCTAGGTGTGGTACCTAGATGCTCATTCTTCTCATAGCATAGTTATCATGGTAAGAGGACAGGCATATCCATGATGGGCTCTGGAAGGAGAGGAAGAAGGGAAAGGTAAAATCAATTCTTGGTTTCTGTGGTTAGAACCCTGAAGTTTAGCAAAAAGAAAAAAAATGATGTTCAGAAAATTCATTTTTCATTCTAGGGAAACTGGATCTATGGGACTTGGGAGAAAGTATTTATATTATCTGATAGCTCTATCCTACAGTGAATAGATTGGGTAGTACAAGTACAGTTTCAAAAGCATTTTATTGAGAGATCATGATATAGCTGAATATGTGGCTAAGGTGGCCAAGCAGACACCTTCAACAAGATAGACCTTAGAACTTTCTATGTAGCTGAGGAAATATGACCTTACTGGTGGAAATAAGAAGGAAGAGGCTGCTTTCACTAACCAACTGGCCCAAAATTGGTCTTTAAAATTCACAACCACATGTACATAGACAAGTGAAATGATTTGAACTCAGCAATAATAGAAAGGCCACCAAGATAAAGGCAGCATGGTGTATAAAGGGAATGTCTGTTCCATAGGGTCTAAAAGTGGGGGCGGTATTTAGTAATGGGGTGGTTGCGGGGGATACAGATTTAATGTCAGAGTGCTCATTAATTCCCAAAATCTATGAGATACTCTATATTACTCAGTAGATAGAAATATTCAATTTGGCTTACTTGCCTTCTGAGAAAACTGTTTTGTGATTCTAGTTAGAAAGTTCACACTAAAAAGCTTTTGAAGAACAGAACATGAACTTTACGGGAGCGGTTGTACTGAATTTTAAAAAATGTTTCCAGTGTTTTCTAATTTTTATGCATATCCACAGCCTTGGACAGTGAGAAGTGATAGAAAGTCAAAATGTTACAGTCATTGTAGTATATGTATATACACACACAGACACACATATGTATACACACACATACACATATATGTATTTATATATACTACACACACAGACATATACAGACTACACATATGCACATATATACTCACCACACACATATATACACACTCTACACATACACACATATAACGCCCACATATCCATACACACGACACATACACACACACACACACACACACACATCCTGCTTTGATCAAGGGTATGTTTCCATAAAGTAGATAGTTTATATATCATATTAAAAATGTAAGATGTTTTCAGCAGAAGCTATTAAAGAAATCCAAATGTGAATTATTGCTTTTCTTACAGCAATGCCTTTCTGTAGCTTCTCAGAATTTATTCTTTAATATTTCATTCATCTTTGTTAAACTGTGCACCCAAGTAGCTAATCAAGATACTATTTTTTAGTCAGATAAATGAGTTTCTTCATTTTCTACATCTGTTCCACAAAACAATGTAAATTTAACATAAGCTACATAAAATGAAGTATACTCTGGAAATACTGTATCACATATTGAAGTATGACTTCAGTGTAAAATAGGTTAAGCAACTCCCACTCTTCCAGACACTTTATCTCCCGACCAATTAAAAGGAAATGAAAAATAACTTACATGAACCAAAATAAACACAAGATAATGAAAAAGAGCTTTCCAATAGAAAAAGAATAAGCATGAAAAGGGAGGAAACTAGGGTTAAAAAGAAAAAAACCTTTCAAGCTTTCCTTTTTTTTCTGTTTTCCACCTCAAAACACAACGAACCCTTTTCAGAAGCCCTAAAATGCTCAATGAGGCTAGATTTCCCCTTCGACCTTTCTAACTAAATCTTCTAATTAGTACAGGTTTTCCAGTCACTGCCCAGTTAGAGTCCTTTTCAGTATCCATAATTAAGAGGTTCCAAAAACGTTGACAGATATTATTGAGCAATAACCTGATGTCATATAATTATTCTGAGAAAATTAAAGGCTAAATTTGTGATGACGGAATCTCCATTAATGAAGACAAGGAGAATGGACTTTATTTTAAAAGAAAGGAGTGGGTTTCTCCGTTTAATATATTTTTAAGTAAAGCATAACAATGGTAAAAGCATTCAAACAATGAAAACACTACCTAGGGAAAAGTCTCTCTTCTACCCATAATCCCCGTCTCCAGGTTCTCTCAGGCAATCACCATTATTAATTTTTTGTACATGGTCTATACTTATGTAAGCATATATTTCTATGTTAGAAGGAGTCTTATTAGAACAAAAGACTTCTGAAAATAATCAAATTTGATGATCCATCACATTGTTGAAAGAACAATCTCGGTTTTATCATACCTTTGCTTATAAGTGATTAGCAACGAAATGATTTCTAACTAAAAAGAAAATGTTCCAGGCTTGATTTTCATTGAGAAAAGTTTCCTTCCTGTTACTTTATACTTTATGACAACCCAAATGGCAGTTGTCAGAAATTATGTGCAGCTTTAAAATGTGATTTATTGAAATAAAAGAAGACCTGGGAAAGTGGAGCAAGCAAAGTCGTTAGAGGTGGACAAAATGCAGAGGATGCTAAGAAACAACGTACATTCCATGAGAATATGAGATTTCTACTTACATTTTATCTAAATATTTATTCACATCTTCATCTTTTTCATAATCTTTACACAGTTGGGCAACCAGAGCTCCATAGGTGAGGACAAAGAGATCTTTGTTCTAGAGAAAAAAGGATTAGTTTTACTTTATATTCAAAGCTATGGATGACAAGCTACCCTTGTTTTTTAACAAAATTTTCCAGTGGAAGCAGGCTTTGAGATCAGCTGTTCATTTTTTCTAACTTCCTACTAATTATTACAATAATTTTGACTTTTGAGAGCAAGTTGTATCCATATTTGGATACATTGCTGATGAGAAAAAGCTATAAAATAAAATAAATTTCTTAACAGGAAAAATCTTTCTATGCATCTATTTACATTTTATAACTTGCAATGTGTTTTCATGGAGGAAGTTTTTTAAAAAAAATAATTGCTAATATAAATTTCTTTTGTTCTAGAATTGGCTTTGGTATCAGCCAACCATGTTTCAGTTGGAAGGAATAACTAACTGGGTGAGACTTCTCATGAGTATGCACAATCCTTAATGGGCTCCAGATCTGCCAAGGAGACCATCAGGATAAACCCAACCAGAGCAGCAAATTTGTGAGATGTTGTTTTCTTTATACTTAGTGAAAAAAGGAGAATGTGTAGTTTCCTTATAGATCTCCAAAATATGTCCTATTTTCAGTGAACTAAATATGAGAACAACTAAGAATAATTTAGGTTTGGTTTAGTGTAGATAGGTAGAAAATAGGGTAAACAGAATACACAAGACTCAATCAATCCATTTTAAAAAGTCTCTCAGTTTTGCTTCTGGTCTTGAATACTAAGTAAGGAATGGAGTTATCAGAGAGAATTTATTCCAATGCTCTCAGTCCTACAGAGGAGGGAATGAGGCCCTATGAGGAATGGGTGACTTGCTCAACTAGCCATTGGCTGGCTGAGCCGGGGAGGAGCCGGAGACTGCAGGCTCCACTCTGACATAGCAATTATTTTGGAGGCGCATAAAAGACCTATTTGAAGTAGAGGAGGGTGAGAGAGGGAGGGAGGGAGGAGAGACACTGTTGAAAATAATCTTATTTTGTGCATACTCTTGTATTTTCATGAAAAGCTAAATGTGAATTTCAGGTTAGAAGAGGTGTCTTTACCTCTAGACCTAGGTATCTTGGGTAGTATAACATGGAGGGTAAAATTAGATCTGGTAAGATATATTCTTTTTTTTTTTTTTAAGGCACAGGAAGAAATGGCTCAACAAATCAATAGAATTGTTTATTCAACAAAATAGCTTCTATTAAATATGATATAATTTGATCCAAATACTTCCAAAATTTGCCCAGTACCACCAGAGTCCATTTCCTTATATATAGCTTTATATCATAAGAAATGTTTCTTTAATCAGACAGAATATTTGTTATAACTAAATAAATTTTAAATATATAGAATCTAAATAGTTATAGTGAAAAGTTGTGTCCATATGTGCACATGAATTATATAAAATGTCCTAAGTGTCTGTAGAATATACATTAAATACATTAATTGACATTACATCAAGAACTAACACATATGAGTCAGGTATAAGAAAATAATAAGTGCATTAATATTTCTAGTAGAAAACAAGATATGCAAAGCAGGTGATTTTAACAAAAAATATTGTTAAACAAAATCACTGAAGGGTCACAATGTATTCAATTTTTATTCTGTTCTTATTTAATCTAAAAACCTAATCATCCACTACAAGAAATGTCTGCAAATTATACATGAAATATCTTCCTACCATAAAGAGCCACCACAGAAGATAAATTACTGCTATGTGGTAATACCATAGCATGAAAATGAGCATCAGTGAAGGAAAGAGAGACAGAAAGACTGACAATGTATTTGTTACCACAAGCAATAAAACAAAAGAATGTGAAGAAGAGATACAAGGAAATAAAATTATACCCTATTGACATGTCAGAGCCTCAGCATTGTACTCATTTATAATTATGACCATCCTGAAATCATGGCATTTTCTTCTTTCTCTTTCTCTCTTATTCTGATGGGTGAATACTAACTATACTGTACTTGCAGCTGGGTTTCAAGTTCAATACCCATGAGGGCCAGTTTTTTCCATTCTGCTTCCTAGTAAAAGGCTGAACCTTGAACTACATGTTTAGAGGGTCCTAAATCTATACTACTGATCACAGAAAAGGCCAACATAAAATTTATCTTCACAGTTTATAAAACAATAAAGACAGTCATTTTCACATATGAAGAACAGAACACCATTAGTTATTTAAGGTTTTGGAGATATCAGGATAAAAGTGTGTTATAGCCGATATATAAATGAAGTGATTTAGGTGCAGTATGAAATCTACAATATCTTTTAGTATTTCAGGGCCCCACAGAAAAATCAGTCAGGGTCTCAGAATGCCAGAGGGGGCACCTGCAGGCATTCCCAACTAGGGTGTGCCAGTTATCATTCAATTCCATGTACCCATAACTGAGATTCCTTAATTTTATTCAATGCTCATCAGTTTCCTGAAATAATTAAAAGGGCTTTAAGTGTAATGATAAATTTTCATTTCTGTAACTTCTAAATGTCTAATGAGAGGATTAAAGAAGAATATTTCTCCAAATGTAATCTCTAAATAAATAAGCTTTGAAAATAACTCTGAGCTTGGAATACACAGAAAGGATAGTAGCACATACAAAATTATAATAATAGATACTTACAATTAAGGCAAGGAAATATATTTTCAAAAGCAATAATCTTTTAATACTGAGTTTTTTTGCTGATCTATTCCTGCTAATTTAACACGTAATCAACTACTTTATATAGATTTCACTTGCTAGTTCACGAAGTATGAAATACAAAGAATATAAGTATGAAATATGAAGAATTGCTTAATCTTTTCATATTTTCTGTGAGAGACAAAAGATACATATTGCACTTTATAGATCTAATTAGTCAGAGGATATGCATATCCTAAACTATGCATAAAGAATCGATTCTGTTATAGAGTGTTCTCTATAGTAATCACTGTACTATTCCCAGAGGTATCATTTATGATCCAATCCACCAAACACTCCCTTGCTCCCACTGAAAAATGTCTATAGTGTCACTTTTTAAAATAAACCAGAAATCCCTCAAGAATATATTTTCTTCGAAGTAGAAGAGAAGCCTCTTTGAGAATATGTTTACAAAAAAGATCTTACTATTTTATGGTATTCTGGTCTTCTGTGTGCAGGGTGAGACATGGTGCTTGAGAGATGAAGAATGTGATCTTCGATTCCTTTTCGTTGGCTTTTACCTTACAGGTGTATGAATCTCCGCCCTTTTGTCTTTGCAAGTTCCTTCTTGCTTGGAGAAAAGAGTGCTACTTCTGCACTCCACGGCTCTTGCTCTTTGCTGAGCTGAAGAGGAAAGCAATCACGAGCAGGACTGTCTTGAAGGCACGTCCCTTGCCACCGATCAAATACTGCTTCACTTGTGAGGACAAGTTGTAATCAAGAGGTATAAAAGCTGATAGTGGGAAGTCAGACCAGAAGCACCAGCTACTGAAAATTCTTTAGCCCAAGGGAGTATAAAAGTGGTGTTTTGCTCTCATGCCAAGGCATTGTTCTAAAATCACAAACAGAAACCTTCACAATCCAAGATAACTCTAAATGTTAGCATTATTCAGCCTTTGTATTGATTGTTGTGTGAATTCGAGACAGGATCAGCAATCTGTACATACTACCTCTTGGGCTCAAATGTAATCAATGACCGTATCACAGACCCCATTGTCTGTGATTACAAAATTCAAATATATCTAGTACTTTTGTTTCCATAAGCAGCAGTTTTAAGGAGTGATAGATTTGGGGTATTGGAACTTTTTCATAAAACTGTTGCTTATAATGAGTGTTCTACAGTTTAATAATGTATAATGATTCTGGCAGAGAAAGCAAGCCCTTAGCTTTCTTTGGATAGTCCCTGAGATGTTAGCTATTGAAGGCTCTCTTTATTTATGCAGGAGTATAGACATTTAAAGTTAAAACAAGAAACTCCCTCATCTCGACAACTTCAAGGTGTGGAGGATCAAAACTGTTCCAGAAATAGAAGCATTAAACTCAATTTAAGAAAGTAGTTTCCTACTTCTCCTATTTTACCATCTGAGTCAATTGGCCCTAAGTGTTCTCGAAAATTCTTGTTATACAGTGACAGACTACTCACTACTTTGAAAGAGTGTGGTGTAGTTGAAAGAGCCTAGGAGAACTTGGACGGCTCAGGCTAAGCTGAAGTGCTAACCTTTACTGGCTGTGTGACCTCGGACAAGTCATTTTATTGCTCGATGGCTCAGTTTCCACATTTGCAAAATGGCAATAATAATGACCACCTCACAGAACAATTGTGAGAACCAAAGAGATAATGTTTGCTATAAAACACATTATAATACACCATATAAACATGAATTACTATAGATTTTTCTTTCAGGTGAACGTTTTGAATGGAATTTTATAATATTTAAGGTATTTCCATTACTGCCTATGTTCCATGACTCTGTTCTCAGGAAAAGTCAGTTTTGCTGGGTGGTGGTGGTATATGTGGGGGGGTGGGGTGCTTTTCAGTGGCAGATTCATGACATCTTATATTTATATAAAGTTTACGATTTACAACACGGTTTTCATTTGATCTCATTTTAATTCAATTACCATCTGTGAAGTAGTCAATACTGTAATCATTAACATTTTATGGGATAAGAATCTAAAAGTCATGTTGAGAAATTTGTTCAAAGTTGCCTGGGTGGTAGGCAACAACGAGGGATTTGGGCTAAATTTGCTGACTCCAAATCAAAAATTGTTTTCTATTGCACACACTCTCATTATGTTAGAGCAAAATGTTTTAGAGGCAGGTCACAAAAGCTACTAAGGTGTGATGACAGAATGTTGAGAAGCCTACTGTGGGGGTAGTTCTGGGTTCTGAGAAAAGCCCTGAGTACTTGGTGGGTGGGGAGTAGTGGTACTGGAATCAATTTCACCAAACTCTAATGGCTGTGGTATGGTGACATCAGGGCCACCATGAGAATTCAGGACATCATGGGTGCATTAGGAAAAGCCAGCTCTTCCTCCAGACTGATAGACCTCCCCCTCTCTCCTGTGCCTTTGGCCAGGACTCGAGGGCATAAGGAGGCCTTCTCCGCCTGGTGTTCTCACACGAGGGCACAGTCTGCACAAATACAGCTGCAGCCAGGTGCTGGGCCACCAGTTTGCCAGTTTTCAGACTGTGAAATCCACTAGCTTTCAGCAGCTCTGATGACCCAAGGAAGCTTGGTGTGCCTCAGGCTCTTTTCTTTCCTTCCCTGTCCTCACTTAAATAGAAAGAAGTATAGAGGTTATATTTTTCTTTTTTTAATTTTTAAATTTGTTTTTGAGAGAGAGGAAGAAAGCAAGAGAGCAAGTGTGAGTGGGGGAGGGGCAAAGAGAGGGAGACACAGAATTTGAAGCAGGCTCCAGGCTCTGAGCTGTCAGGGCAGAGCCCAATGCAGGGCTTGAACCCTTGGACCATGAGATCATGACCTAAGCTGAAGTTGGACAGTCAACCAACTGGGCCACTCTGGTGCCCTGTAGGCTATATTTCAAACAGGTAGATGACATATACTATTTATCCTGACCACAACCTGGGAAAAAACTCATTTCAAAGTAATGCAGAGGAGTTTTTCCTCTTTTCCTTTTGGTAGCATAGGACAGAATTTGGAGACAGGGTTGGGAGAATGATGCGATCTTCAGTCTCATATTGCACGGCAAGCCAATAACCCAAGGAAATGGTGAACTGGGCTATTCCCCCTTGGGAGGTACCTTGGGAGGTAACTGGGCAGCTGAGTGGGGACTGGGGAGATGCTAACAGAGGAGGCACCTAATTGACCTGTCAACTGTGTTATCATCTGCCATTGTCCACAAACTATCAGACAAGGCCATCACCTCTGCTTCAGGAGCTTGTTATCTTTTATCTTCTCACAACTTCTTTTTCTATTTAAGGCTGATTTCCATGTTTATTTTAAACAAATTTCTTTACATAAAATTAGCATTAATATGCCCAGCACCCCAATCCTTTAGAGCTGCTCTAGCTGTTAGATCATGTGCCAGCATACACTCAGTGAATGAGTTGGTGGGTTTCTGCTGAGGAGACATTTTATTTTATTTTATTTATTTTATTATTTTTTTTAAATATTTGTTTATTTTTGAGAGAGAGACAGAGCGTGAGTGGGGGAGGGACAAAGAGACAGGGACACACAGAATCCAAAGCAGGCTCCAGGCTCTGAGCCATCAGCACAGAGCACGCGTAACTGACTGAGCCACCCAGGTGCCCCAAAGAGTAGACATTTTATATGTTGGATAGACAGGTGATGGCAAGCTATCTTTTAAAAAAAGACCATTTGGGGGGCACCTGGGTGGCTTAGTCGGTTAAGCGTCCGACTTTCGCTTAGGTCATGATCTCGCGGTTCGTGGGTTCGAGCCCCGCATCAGGCTCTATGCTGACTGCCAGCTCAGAGCCTGGAGCCTGTTTCAGTCTGTGACTCCCTCTCTCTGACCCTCCGCTGCTCACACTGTCTCTCTCTCTCTCTCCTAGAAATAAATAAAAAACATTAAAAAATATTAAAAAAAACATTTAAAAAAATATATTTAAAAAAAGACCATTTGGTTAGAAAGCCCAGAAGAAAAATGATTACTTGTAGATGTTATCATTCACAATCATTGAAAAGTTACACACAAGTACTGTTGATGAAGTCATTAGCTCTTTCAACTGTAAACAATAAAAACTTAAGAGTGTCATCAACAAACTCCATCACAGTAAGACTTTGATACCTCAACAGTGACTTCTTATTAACCCATGCTTCATTCATCTTTTCTTACGTGGTTACCTGAAAGACTGGTCTACAATTTCCTTTCCTACTTCCTCACTTCCCACATCCTCTATTAAATGGACTTTTAAAATATGAAATTATAAGCATAAGGAAGATGCAGTTCTTACTACCAAGCTCTACTGAACAAGTGTCTCTTTATACTTAAGGCTGTATTTTCAGCAATAAAGCAGTACTGATACAGTTGGAGTATCCAGTACCTCCCTTAATTCTATTCTGTCCTTCTCAGTTCTGCTATCCAGAACTTGGTATTTGTCATTCTTATACATGTTTTTAAATTCCACATATGTTAGTAACCACAAGGACTATGTGATATCATTTTGTTTTAAACTTCACAAAATTTCTCATGTTGCACACATTCTGTAGCTTGCATTTTCCCTTTCAATTATTTGTTAGGATTTATCCAGATCCATAACTGTCACTCTAGTTAATTTATTTTCATAGCTTCTAAAGCTGAGGTCAGCAACTTCTTCTATAAAGGGCCAGGGAGTGGATATTTTAGGCTTTACAGACATATGGACTCTGTCACAACCACTCAACTCTGCTATTGTGGGAAAGCAGTCACAGACAATTCAGGAAAAGGTGGGCCTATGTACGAATAAAACTTTATTTTTAAACACAGAGATTTGAATTTCATGAATTTCACATGTCACAAAATACTAAACAATTTTTTCTCAACCAAGTTAAGATGTAGAAACCATTCTTAGCTTGCAAACCACAGAAAACAAGCAGTGAGGGGCGCCTGGGTGGCTCAGTCGGTTAAGCCTCCGACTTTGGCTCGGGTCATGATCTCACAGTTTGTGGGTTCGAGCCCTGCGTCGGGCTCTGTGCTGACAGTTCAGAGCCTAGAGCCTTCTTAGGATTCTTTGTCTCCATCTCTTTCTGACCCTCCCCTGATCACATTGTTTGTCTCTCTCTCAGAAATAAATAAAACATTAAAGAAAAATTTAAAAAAGAAAAAGAAAACAGGCAGTGGACCAGTTTAGTCTATGAGCCATACACAGTCAACTCCTAGTCTAGAGCATTCTATGTCTGTGGCTTATTAATATGTTTCTTTGTTATTGGACATTAACAATGAAACGGAATGAAAATACTGTGGTGGAATACTACAGATATCTCAGATAAAGCTGGCTAGTTCTTCATATCTTTTATGATGTTTAATCATTTATGATAAAACTATGTTTAAAATGTCTATAAAAATTCTCCTTCAGACTCTGTGCTGACAGCTCAGAGCCTGGAGCCTGCTTCAGATGCTATGTCTCCCTCTGACTCTCTGCCCCTCTACCACTTGCTCTCTCTCTCTCAAAAAAAAAATTAAAAATTAAAAAAAGTATTCTCCTTATATATTGATCAGTTCTTGTTTCATGTTTTCCAACGTTATGCATTCAAGACATACAAATTGGCAATTGTTATATCTTCATAATGGATTGTTTCTTTTATTATGATGGAGTGTTCAAAATTAGCCCTTTGGACACTTTTTGCCTATAGTTTAGTTGTGCCTTATTTTAATCTTATTATTCCCAGCTATGTATATTCCAATACTTTTAGTTTTCAAGCTTTGTGTGTGGTCTAGTTTTAGGTGTGTCACTTGCAAATAGTGTGACTCTATTCTGTAATCACTCTGCAGGTGAGCTTACTCCAGCTGTGGTGTGGTGGTTAAGAGCATGCGCCAGACCACCGGGGTCCTAATCCTGGTTCTTCCATCATCTCTGTGTGACCCTGTGCAATTTCTTTCATCTCTTCACACCTCAGTCTTCTCATCTGTAAACAAGTTGAGGATAATATTAGCACCTCATCATCATTCTTAAAACAGTGGTTGGCATGTAGTAAGCACACAGTAATTGTTAGCTCTTAAAATTTTTTGTGTGTGAGGGGTCCTGGGTGGCTCAGTTGGTAAAGTGTCCATCTAACTGATTTCAGCTCAGGTCATGATCTCACAGTTGGTGGGATCGAGCTCCACGTAGGGCTCTGTGCTAACAGTGCAGAGCGTGCTTGGGATTCTTTCTCTCTGCCCCTCCCCCACTTGTTCCCTCTCTGTCTCTCTCTCTCTCCTTCTCTCTCTCTCTGTATCTCTATATGCTTTCTGGTGTCTACCATCGTCAGTGGGAAATCTCTTGCCTGTCTACTGTCATTCTTTTGTAGCTTATATATCCCATTTTTCTGGTAGTTTTTAATAATATCTCTTCATTTTTCACAGCCTGAAGTTTTATATGATGTATTTATATGTGGATTTGTCTTTATTTACACTGCTCAGAACATCTAACACTCTTCTGATGTGACAACTTACTTTTGTTGATTTTGCAAAATTCTCGGTCACTTCTCTTCAAATATTATTTCTCTGCCTATCCCTTCATTTTTTCCTTCTGGAACTCCTATTATGGAGTTGCTTAACCTGTCTTCTATTTCCTTCTCCTTGAATTGGATTTTAAAATATATTATTTCTTTATCTTTTTATATTGTACATTGGGTGAACTACTCAGCATTATATTCTAATATGTAATTAACCATATCCAGTTGAGAGTTTGAAAAAGGAAACTTATATCTTATTCGCTTTTTATTAGCCCAACCAAGCCTAGTCCAATGCCTTTTATATAGAAGTTATACAATAAATATTTGCTGATTAAATATAGAAAACACCTTACGTATTTCAGTATTTAATTTTTATATACATATAATTTTATTAACACCCAATTATCACATTTTCATATAAGGAAAAGATACCTTATAAACAAATTTGCAACTTAACTTATAAAGCAACACATTATTATATTAGGTTCTGTCAACACAAACACATTTTTTATGCAAAGTTAGAAAGTTAGTTTTGTTGTGATTTGACTTTAGGGCTCCCCAAGTCTTGTTCTTCTTTTGCGGAACGCTTTTGGGATGCTCTGGCAGAACTCTTAGCTTACAGGATGTTCCAGACAGCCCTAAATTTTTGGCCACTCTATTATTTGGTCATTTCTGTTGTGCCTTTTGTCATAATTTTATGGTAACTATATCCTGGTCTAGTACAGGGTAAGAATGTTCTCCATTTTGCTCCCAATGCCTTATTTGCTAGTGCTGAGTAATTTGTGTCATTCAAAGCAGCCCATGGAAAGATGACAGCAGTGTGCTGTGCAAGCAGGCCATTCTCTTTTTAGTGGGAAGGTACCCTCAAGTAGTTTTCCCTGTCACTCATACCAGATGAATCTCTCCTCTGATTTCTTCTGGCTATAATCTGAAGTACATTTATTAGCTCAGGATTCACAAAGTACATAAGGAAAGATGCTAGAATCCTTTAAACATGTTTGAGGATATTGGGTTGCTTGACACAGCCAGTTAAACCAGTAAGGTCCCATAAAATGGTTATAGCTGGTGCAGTCTAACGATCAGAAAGGGCCAGAAGCTAATTCGTGTAAGAGCTTCCCAACGATGAGCCCAACTCTCAGCAATACTGTATCTTCCCTGCAGAGAAGTGGAACATTTATCAATTCTTTAATTGCTGCTTTGACTGTTGGTGGGCAACAGCTGTTCTCTTCTTTCACATTCAGATGTCCTTGTCAGGTTGGGAAAAATTTCTACTACGGTTCTGCTTTTCTACTCATTCCAGCCTTGATCCTTCTGGTTGCTGGCTATGCTCTGAGAAGCCAGATGTGGACAATTAGCAGTGAATACTGCTGCAGCTGTGCCCCGCCACACCGGAGAATAGGCCTCTTGGAGCGCAAGCTGGCTTGCCTCAGGTTCTTCAGCATCACTGGGAGGGCCCTTGTTGCTCCATTAACATGGCTGGCGGCAACCCTGCTGACAGGCACCTACTTTGAATGTGCAGCAAGTGAATTCGCGTCTGTGGACCATTATGCGGTATTTGACAATGTCAGTGCCAGCAAACGGGACCAGATCCTCGCTGGGTTTCCATGTTGCAAAGCAACTCCAGCTGACATGATCCGAGTAAGAGATGAAATAACTCTTCTGCACAGATACCAGTCACAAGTAAGTTCTTGATTTTTTTTCCTGTTTGTTTTGTTTTGTTTTTGCTATGCTATCCCTTCTTAACTAGTCACTGGAAACATTTCACATTCCTACTACTTTTCATATTGTCTGAATATAAAACGCAAACTAGATGCTATTCACCAAAGTGATTTCTACTGAGTGCCTATTTTATATAGTTAGGATGTTGGGCTTTGGAGTTGGCAGATCTGTATTTGAGTCTTGCTTTGCCATTTGTTAACCTGCAGAACCTTAAGCAAGTTACCTATCTGACCCATGCTTCACTTTCCTCAGCTGTAAAATGGGGATATTGATAGGATCTACCACATAAGGTTGGATTGGGTAATAAATGAGCGAATACATCTAAAGTGCTCAGTATGGTATCCAGAATCTCTATTAAATACAATAAATTTTAGACATTGTTATTAAAATTATTACTATACACTGTATTACTTAATTCCATCTTTCTGCATATACATGTTCTTAGATATTCATTCTATGTATTAACATTTTGCCTAAAATTATAGGAAGCTTAATTATGACTAAAATAGGGGCACCTGAGTGGCTTAGTCGGTTAAGCGTCCAACTTTCGCTTAGGTCATGATCTCGTGGTTCATGGGTTCAAGCCCCGCGTCAGGCTCTGTGCTGACTGCCAGCTCAGAGCCTGGAGCCTGTTTCAGTCTGTGACTCCCTCTCTCTCTGACCCTCCCCTGCTCATGCTGTCTCTCTCTCTCCTAGAAATAAATAAAACATTAAAAAAAAAATTTAAAAAAAATAACTTTTAAAAAAAAATTATGACTAAAATAAATTCCAATGATAGCTCTAAATTTAATATCCTTAGACAAATTTATGTGAAGGGAAGGGATGAGGTAGGGAAAAGGCCTGAATCCACAGCACTTAGAGGTTAAATTTAAGAAGTGTAAGAGTGTATTTTGTCAATACAGAAAGAGTAACTGGAATACATTACTCTCTGCAAGAGATTTTGGGGGAAAAACACATTTTAAAACCACTGAAATAAAATTGAAATAAATTATTTTAAACTACTTATTGCAAAAGCATACACATTTTTTGACCCATCACTTTTTAGTTATTGAAATTTAGGAAGTGATAATGCTATTTTGTTGAAAAAAAATTGCTATCGACATACAAAATACTCAAGCATTGCATATGTCCTGATTTAATCAAAGTTAGATATCCCATTAAGGTGTCTCTGTCTCAACCTTTTACCCTAGCCCTAACGCTCAGGCAGAGGAACTGTGTGAAGATAGATGAGATGTCAAATAATCAATGGGGCAATTTTAACTTTAAAAAATGTTCTTTCTCAAGAAAAACTAAGATGTAATATACACTGGTAAGATCTTCTTAAAGCGACAATATCTTATTTAATGCATGCAAAGACTTCTGTGAAAAGACAATTTTATAGTTCTGAATGCCATCAGCCAGTGGATTTTTTGGATCCACAGCAACAAAACTAATACTTATTGAGATGTTTCTCATATACTGTATAAATATTTCCTATTTAATTATAATCTTTATAATCTTAAGAGAGAGGTTTAATCAACCCCATTTTACAGACAAGGAAACCAAAGCTCAAAGAGTTCATGTAACTTTTATAAGTTCACAGAGCTAATAAATGATTGATTGAGATAGTCAAATGTCATACTGTTTCCATTTCACCAGGCTATACTTCATAACTACCCTGAACTTCAGTCTCATTTGAGGAATATACACTATGTTTAAATTTCATTATTCTGACTTGATCAACATGATCATATTAACTTTAAACCCCCTTCTCTGCCCAGACTTCATTCTAAAATAGCTTCCTGACATTTGTTTTTACCAAATTCCAATTGATCTTCTACAACCATGTCAAAATTATCTTTCTAAATGCAAACAGAATGATGAGCCCCACACTATCCCCCATATAAAGTTCTTCAATAATTTTCGACAAGCCCAATCACAAATCCAAATTCTTGTCATGAATACAAGGTCTTTCAATGTCTGGCTCCTGACCACTTTTCCACATGACTCCTATGACCCTGTGAGGACAAACTTCCTGTGGTTCTCCCGACTCTTCATGCTCTTATTTTTCTTCCTCTCTTCTTAGAGTTCTCCTCAACTTCTTACATCTGGTGAGCTCTTCTTTAATAGTTAAGTCTGAGCATCATCTCCTCTGGGAAGTATTTCCTGGTACTCCTCTTAAGTGAATTCATTTCTGTCCCAGTATGCTTACTGATATCAAAAATGATCACATTTTACCCTATTTCTTGGCTTGCTATTTTGTCTCCCTCTTTAGGCTTAAAGACGTGGAAAGGATGAACGTAGCTTAAATTATTCACATTTGAGTCCCCATAACCAAGCACCATGTACAGAACATGGTGGGAGGTCAACCTGGGACTCAATAAACGATAGCTGATGAATTAATGGGCATCTCAGATGACCTTCCCTCCACCATGCTGGCCTCTATTAAATTAAATTGCCCTAAGTGTCACTCTGTAGGTTTTACCCTCCACTAAGTACAGCTACCCTGCTGTGCTCACACTGGTAATTCCAGGCTTGCTGGTGAATCACAAGCTGTGGGGGAGACCTTCACCTCCCAGACTGTGGCTGGGAAGCTGCCTACTGCTGGCTTCTCTACATGGAACTTGCCTCTCTCACTTTATATAATAATCACTAACTACTATTGAAAAAAGGATAATTTTTAAAAAGGGTTCTAAGACTTAAAAACAGCCATTTATTTCAGTCTTTAAAAGAGGACACTAAATAATTGCAAATGAAATATATTTAATTTTCCTTTCAAAGTATATTTCAAAAATGAATCATAAAACTGGTCAGCACATAACTATTTAAAGGAGGAGGGAAATGAAAATAATCATGTGCTTTACATTTAGGGACATGAGTCTTCTTTGGTCACAAAAAGTAAAAGAAAAGAGCAACTCAGGAAGAAATATCAATGAACACCTGTTAGCACATTATTAAGAAGGCACTTAGGAAGCTACCATTATTATCTATCATATCATCATTTTCATCAACATTATTATCAAATAGTTATTAAGCACCCAAAGATGCTTGAGCCTATTCCTAATGTTTGCGAGGAAGAGGGGGAGAAAGTTGAGCTAAGACCAAACCATGTAGTTTATGTACCTTACACAAGAGTAGTTGGTGGGTTATAGCATCTGCCACTTCAAGGACAGTACTTACAATCCATTCCAAGTTAACTGGTCAATATCCTTTGTGATCCAAAAACAAAATTGTAATAGTTGGGCTTACTCTCTCCATCACATCTGTATCCATACCAAGTGATCAGCACCCTGTTCCTATTTCAAAGACTAGAAAAACCAACCTCTTACCTCCAGTTTGCTTCTCAGTTTTGTAGACATCCCCCTTGCTATGGCTGTTCCTCGAATATTCGCTATATTGATGTTTTCTGTTTTTCTTTTAAATAATTACGTGAAGATGCTGGGCTGGATTCTGATCACGTTGGCAACAGTGGCTGTCCTAGTGTCCTGCTGTTTGGCACAGTGCTGCTCCCCTCTCACCTCTCTGCAGCAGTGGTACTGGACCAACCATCTCCACAACGAGAGGGAGCTCTTTGAACAAGCTGCAGAGCAACATTCACGGCTCCTCATCATGCAGCGCATACAGAAGCTCTTTGGTTTCATTCCTGGAAAGGAAGATATCAAACACATCCGTATTCCTTCATGTCAGGACTGGAAGGATATTTCAGCACCCAGTCTTGTCTGCATGGGTGATGACTTGCAAGGTCACTATAGCTTCCTTAGAGACAGGGTGGAGGAAGATAATGAGGAAAGCAAACCTGAAGGTATTGAATTAAGACCTTGATTCTAGCACCTCTCACAGTTCAGGTAGTGTCTTATTGTTAGGATGATGGAGTTTCAATGTAATCTCTTCATCTTTTTCTGTCTCTTGATATTTGTTTAAATAAGTCCATTCAAGATGCTAGTTCCAAAGTCACTTTATCTGATCATTGTGCCAATCTGTCTTTTTGAGATTTCCCTGGTGGAAATGGTAATGGTATAATATAGTTCTGGTAACACCTACATTGATTTAAGTAAAACAATATGGAATTTGAAGTCATATAAAAATTAGAATGTCGATTCTATTACTCAGTATCTCTATGGAAACTAAATTTTTGAGCTCCATCTTGTTATCTGTGCATAGTGGCTACTTCATAGAGCTGTTGTGAAGATTAAATGTGATAATATAAGCACAGTACTCAGCACAGTGCCATTCCTAAAATTAGTGCCAATAAATGTTATTTTCCCCCTTTCTCCTTGCATTCCATGTCTTTGATCACTAGTTCTCTGTCTCTAATTTCTATTCCATGTCTTTGATCACTAGTTCTCTGTCTCTAATTTCTAGTTTTCTTTATTTCTACCTCTATATAATATACAGAACCTTTTCACTTACTTCTACCCCTTCCTTTGATTTTAAATATCTGAACTTTACGAATCAGGATAAAAGCCCTTTCTAAGCTGGTAACATGTAAGAGAGAAGCGCATGCAGGAAGGTCTTGAGTTATTCTGCTACAACCAGGGGAAGATGACGCATGAATCTATCATCATTAGTATCATAAATGTTATTTATAGCACCTCCATACCAGGAGCATTTTTATAGCCACAACATATAAAGTTTGTTCTAGAAAGCTTCCCTTCTGTACTCTACTGCAGAGATACATCTGTGCCTTTTCATTATCAATTTTTACCCTTGCTCAAAATCCATTTGGAGAAGTAAGACTGCCATACATAATTGTATATCCTCTATCTACAACTCCAACAGGGAAGACCTGCCTGACTCTTCTCTGTGACTTTACACCCTGAATATTTGACAGTTTTCTAATTTATCCTGGTTATTTGATATATATAGTGTCTTATGCCTCATGGTTCACCCAAGCAACTGGTTCATTGGCCAAAATAAGCAAAATGAGGGCTTTTGTGTATTTTTAAAGCCAAAACAATGGCTGCTTACTGGGTAAAATGGACCAATTCACAATAGTCAAGCTGACTTTTGAGATTCACTTTCAAGGAGACCAGTTACTTGAGTAACTAAAATGCAATCGGTTACTATTTTGCTGTTACACTATCACAGAAGAGTCTATTCTGTGTGCAGTTATGGGTTCCACAAACTTAATGGAAAGAAATAGAAAAAGAAATTTAAGAAGACCATTAAACATTTTTTGTTTAATTAAACAACAAACATTAAACATATATTCATTTTTGAAAGACCAGAGTGTGAGTGGGGCAAGGAGAGAAGGGGACACAGAATCCAAAACAGGCTCCAGGCTCTGAGCTGTCAGCACAGAGCCTAGCACGGAGCCTGACACAGGGCTTGAACTCACAAACCGTGAGATCGTGACCTGAGCTGAGGTTGGACACTTAACCAACCGAGCTACCCAGGTGCCCCAAAGACCATTTTTTTAAAAATCTGTAAGAGATGCACAGTGTAGCACTTTGCTAAGACAGGAGACCTGTCCCTCCCTCGCCATTACTTATCGGGCAAGTCAGTTAGTCTCTCTGGGACTCAACTGTTTCATCCATAGAATATAGATAATGTTTCCTTACCTGTTGTAGGGTAAGGAACTGAAGCAAATGTATTCTTGAGGTTCCTTTTAAATCTGATAAGACTTTTACGTTTATGCTTATATGTATACAGGTCCAAACGTATACAATCTTCTGGAATAATAGTAGGCCCAGGTTGTCTTCATTAGAAGGAAAATATTACTGAGTTCAATTCTTCCTCCAAAGACATTTGCCGGCATTCCACTCTCAAAAGAATGTTAACGTACTGCTATTTATCAAATGGCCAAGGAAAGCCATTCCGCTTTGTCACCTAAATCTGTATACACAACTCATATGACATTACAAGAGGGATCTTTAATAAAACAGAGGTTGTGGAAGGCAACTAGAGTCTTCCTTTGGCTCTGATATAAATGAGCTGTGTAAATATGGAGGGTCACGTCCACTTTGTTCCCCACAGTCTCCTCCAGCACTAAAATTCTATCACTCTATCTGGTAATTTTTGAAATTCCTCCATTTGGGATATAATACTTAAATCCACACTTTACACCATGCTCAGAATTATTTTATTAGTGTTTGGGGAATATGCCACAGTAAATACTCTTTAATGAGATTTTCAGGTAACAGAAAAATCAGAGTATATAAAGTTAAAGTATTATTTCATCAGAAAGAAGACAACAGTTGTTTACACACATTAAACACCAGGAAACTTTCTTTTCACTAGACTCTGGAAACCCTTTCTACATCAAACTCCTGTATATATGACATACAGAGTTAATATTCTAAATCACGTAATTGTGATCTTCCACTATAGCCTTCTAGCAAAGGATTTTAAACATTCGTTTGGCTCCTCCACATGGCTTCAAAGGGCTTTGTAGCATCTGTGAACTTTTGAAGGGTAGTACACATCCATGACATTTCATTGTATGCTATCCATTTCCAATTAAATAAATCAAATTCCCATTTCTATGTGTGTGTGCATGCACATGCTTATGTTTATCTGGAATATTCTTTTGTTCCACAGCCAGTTAGACAAGACTTTTCCATTAGGAACACTGTACTTCCTCCCCTTTATGCCTAATGGATTTATGTAATTTTAAGACACATAATTAAAGTCAATTATGTGCTAATACTACCTTATATTTTGTTACCAAGTGCTTTTGGCTACTACATCAAATGCCGTGGCATATATACGTACTTGCCAATTTCTTAGCTTCAACTTTGTCAGCTCACCATTCTCCCACCACAATCTAAGTTGCTTCCTTTCTAGGAGACAAATACAATCTTAGATGTGTTTTACTCGAGTTTCCTTGTTTTCCAAAGCCAAATTGTGGAATTGTACTTATATTCATCTTCATTGTCTTCAATCTTCAACTTAAAAAAGTCAAGTTCAGGGTTGCCTGGGCAGCTCAGTTGGTTGAGTGTCTGACTCTTGGTTTTGGCTCACATCATGATCCCAGGGTCATGGGACTGAGCCCTGCGTCAGGCTCCACACTGACTGAACGTGGAGCCTGCTTAAGATTCTCTCTCCTTCTGTACCGCTCGCATGCTTGCTCTCTCTTTAAAAAAAAAAAATCAAATGTAGCATTGTAATAAGAAACAACAATGTGAATTTCCAAAGTACTTTTTTGCATTTTGCTTAGCACAAAGGAAAATCACATTAACTTTAAAACTTTGAAAGATCACAGCAAACCAGAGGCCTTCCAAATGCAAGACTAAGAAGTTATTTGCTACCTCAAAATATAAAGTGTAGAGATACAATGTTAGCTTCTACATAAATCTATTAAAATGCAGCCCCAGTCACTAAAGAACAGATATTGGCAGGTATCTGGCAGGCTACACAGCTACAGAACTAGCTCTTTGGGTTGCAGGACACACATCTACAAATGTGACCTGTGGTCTAAAGAGCAGTGAGTGGTATTTCTAGACAGGTAAATTACATCATTCCTGAATGGAATTATTTTTTTCTGTACTAACCATTGAGGACGATTAAACTTCTCTAATCTCAGTACACCAGAACCTTACAAAGAAATGGATTTCGACTGCTGTTTCCTCTGCTGCTCCCCAGCGGCCCAGAGAAGTATCTGCACCCATCTATAGTTTGTGATAGTGTAGTAAACAAAATGCAGGGCTTATTATATGCCAGCTACTTCAAAAGCATTATCCCATGTACTCCTTACAACAAACTGGTAAACAGAATTACATATTCTGATATGACTTGCTGAAACAGAGTTAAGCAACATAGTGTGAAGAAATTTTGTGTAAAGTTCTATACAGATGAAATGTTCTCGATATTTTATGAGATAACTGGGGAACCATGGGTCATAATGGGAACGCAATAAAATAAGTTCCGCCGTTTTATGATTGAGGTAACTGAGGTAAAGAGAAGTCAAGCAAACTTGCCAAAAGACCCATGCTTACAGTGATAGAGCCAGAATCTAGCCTTGGTAGTCTCACTTGTGATATTATACTCCATAGCACTGTGCTGGAATACAGCAATAGGAGACAGCTTACCAACCTTCCAAGGCTTTGTAGGTATCAGGATTCTCCTCCTACATCTGACAATAAATAATGAAAACACTCTGAGCTCCAAAAATATGGTGCTATATCACATTTGAGTCCCTCTCTTTCCACTTCCACTCTACCTACATGTACAAGAGCTTAGCTTCAAGGCATTGTGCTTCCTTTTTTTTTTTTTTAGTTTAGTTTTATTATTTTGTGAGAGAGAGAGAGAGAGAGAGGGAGTGAGTATGGGAGGGTCATAGAGAGGGAGAGAGAGAAAGAATCCCAAGCAGGCTCTGCACTGCCAGCATGGAGCCTGACGTGGGGCTCATGGATGGTGAGATCATGACCTGAGTGGAAATCAAGAGTCAGACGCCCAACTGACTGAGCCACCCAGGTGTCCCAAGGCACTATGCTTCTTAACAAAGTGATTTGTGGACTTTCACTGGCACATAACTTTGGATCTGAGGTACTCAACAGCCAGTGGCAGTAAATCTGTTAGTCACAGACTACGTGCAAGCTTGCTCAAGAGCTTTGGGTTTTCAATGTATGCAGAGAATGGGCAGGACATCACTACAATTTGCCAATTTATTTTCAGCAGCCATAGTTATAAAAAAGTTTGTCAAAAACAGGGGTCAGGAAAACCTCTCATCATCATAGCGTTTTTGTATAAGTCGATCTCTCTGGGACTTTAATGTTCCCTTACATGAGATAGGGGAAGGTGAGAAAATTATGGGAGTGATTAAAGTATTTTAAGTCACAGATCTCTTTGAAATGCCATTTTGGGGAAAGCTATTTTGAAGAAATAGCCAGAAAAACTGTGCATACTCACATACCTCAGAGTTTACATACCATGGTAGACTAAATAACTGCCTCTCCAAAGAAGTTCATGTTATAATCCCTGGGATTTGTGAATGTTCCTTTATACTTTATATGGCAAAACAGGCATTGCAGATATGATCAAGGAAGGAATTTTGAAATGGGGACAGAGGACATTAACCAGGATTATTCTGGTGGGCCTAATGCAATCACAAGTTTCCTTATAAGAGGGGCATAAGAGGAATTAAAGTCAGAGAGAAAGCTAAGTGGCAACCCTAAATGAGTGTCAAGGAGTATCAGAGTGACGCCTGAGAAATTAGTCATTGCTGGCTTTGGAGATGGAAGGGATCATGAACCAAGTAATGCAGACAGCCTCTAGAAGCTGCAAAAGGCAAGCAAATGCATTTCTCCCCTAGAGCCTCCAGAAGGAAAAGAGCCCTGATAACACTTTGACTTTAGCCCACTGAGACCTGTGTCTAATGTGAGTCAGGGCAGAAATATACACAGTTTTTATATTTAACAGAACTATAATAAAAATGCACTGAGTGAAGCCACAAAATTGGTGGTAATTGTTTCAGGGACAGTAGGAAACTAATACACATAGCAACATATTTCAGGAATTTATAAACTCACAAGCTGGACATGGCCTGGGTTAGGGCCTCTTCAAGGTGATTTCTACATATGCTCTGAGGTTCTGCCCTAGCAAGCCAAAACTTGCTCCTGGAAAATAAATACATCTGTAATATGACATTTTATAAATATGTATAATACAATGTGTTCTAATACTTAAAAGTGTTCTAATGTGCAGAAAGAACTGCATATCCATTTTACATGTATTGATAGATGTTTTAGCCTACAAATAAAAAATATTTAAATATATTTTTCTTCTCTAGTTGCCTGTTAGTGACATCAACAGAACTAAATACTGTGAACTCATTCATAACATGGACATATTCCAGCATCTGAAATATGAGGGAAAAAAATGCCAAAGGAAAGAAAAACTAATCTGGATCTAGGTGGTGTTTTTTAATGATATAAATTTTATTTTTTTTAATGTTTTATTTATTTTTGAGAGAGAGATAGAGACAGAATGAGCAGGGGAGGGTCAGAGAGAGAGAGAGACACAGAATCTGAAACAGGCTCCAGGCTCTGAGCTAGCTGTTAGCACAGAACCTGACACGGGGCTCGAACCCACGTGCCGTGATATCATGACCTGAGCCGAAGTCGGATGCTTAACGGACTAAGCCACCCAGGCGCCCCTATATAAATTTTATAAATCAAGTATTATCTAGTTTATGCTTTCCCTTCTTTCACTTTGAGATAGCTTGAATTTGAGAAAGCTATTTTCAAAATATAAATCTTTACCCCAATAATGATTTTATAGGTCCTATGAGGTTCTATCAGACCAGAGAAAGGTCTATATTTTGTGGGGGAAGAGAAAGACAAAAGCAAAACCATCCAAGTGCAGTGCTAGAATACTAAAATTCAGTATGCAATTCAGTAATACCTACCACCGGGCACCGGGGCACCAGGCGCTTTGAACTCCTTCTTGGAAATTTTCTGGAGCCCACTTGCGTGGGACGCTCAGAGCCGGACCTCATCACGTGGACCCACGTCTGGCCTTCCCCAAGCGTGGCGAGCCCGGGTATTTCCCCTTACATTTGGGCACATGAAGAGTGGGGTGGTGGCGGTTACTTTGCTCAATGCGCCACATCGACAGCACCTAGCGTGGGCACCCGCTCAAGCTGCACGCAGCGGATCAGGCAGTCGGCTGGAGGGGCTTGTCAAGTCCTCCCTGTCTTATGACAGACCGGACCCTCAAATCGCTTTCCTCCCTGGCCCCTGATCACGTGGCGACTTTGGGCTCTCCCGCCCTAGTGGAGAGCACCCTCGCCCAGGAATACGACCACCGGACTGGATCCGCCTGCCTGGAAGGTAGGGTGCAGCTGACAATGATAGAGATACCATTCTAGGGATGCAGTGATCATGACCTAAATAAATCAGGAAAAGACATAGCTGGAAGTTGTGTAGTGGGTTTAGCGTGCCTAGAAAACAAATGATCATTCACGTTTCTCTGCATTTGCGGACATCATGAAGAAAGTACGTTCTTTGAGAAAATCACTGGAAGCCAGCATGGAGGAGCAACATGATGGATGATGGAACTTACTGAGCAATGATGTCACAATAATGGTACTGGGATGCTGTAGAGACAAGAACTATATTGTTTCTGTAGAAGTTACAAAGAGTCATGTCATTATGAGTAGTAACAGCACCGCCACTTTGTTTTTCATGGTGGGAAATAGGAGTTAGGAATAATACATTTGATGATAAAGAACATGAAGAGATAGTGCATGGACACTAGAGAGAATCTTCATGCTCAATGATCAAACAATAAACAAAGGCGTAAGTGCTTCTATTATTCTAAATCTTTGTCGGTAATTCACCATGTCTTATTGGGCCCCTGAAGTTTAAAATACATTTTTAATAAAATTGCTTTTATAGGCAGACACTCCACAAAACATGTTTTTCCGGAACCCTTCACTATATTTTCTCACATGAAGCCAAAAAATAATTTGAATTAAATGTTAATTTTTTGTTTTAACTCACAAGTTCCTTTTCCTTCTACTTTTTAAGTAATTTATATGTCTCACGAATCCTATCTTCTTCCATACTTTTTGCTCCTTCATTTTCTCTCCTCCTTCTCCATCCAGTCCCTTTCAAATCCAAAGCAAAGGTGTTTTGTGTGTGTGTGTGTGTGTGTGTGTGAGAGAGAGAGAGAGAGAGAGAGAGAAGAACACAGAGAGAGAGAAAGAGGGAGGAGGAAGAAGAGAAGGAAAAGTCAAAAGGAAGATGGAAATGATCAAAATGGTTCCTGCTGGGTGGGAGAAAAGAAACATGTAAAATGGTATTTCTTGTTTGCCCATCTCATACTTCATCCTTACAGGTAAGATAATGTTGAAAAGGGTAGACCGCTTAAAACTAGAGTGTTGTCCCTGCTTTGCTGTTGCCCAGAACAAAGGCCCCCATCTGTTATGTGGTTCAATGACATTAGCCTCTAAGCTGTTAGAGTAAACAAACTCCACCTACAGACACAACTGTTTCGGCCAAGACACCTTGGGTCAGAGATGTTAACTGCTAACTTTGAAATCTGGTTCCACATAAGCAGCTCCAATATATGCATGATCTTGAGGAATCATGGACTCTTATAGCTGGAAGTATCCTGGAGATAATTTTCAACTCCTTAATTTTACAGATAGAAGCTGAGACCAAGAGAGGATGTGGCTTGTCCAAATACATACGGTTAATCAATTGTAAAGAAGGGTTATAAACTAGTCTTATAATCCAAGTCCAAGTCCAGTGCTTTTACAACCAAACCATGTAACGATTCCATTGAATTCATTCACATTCACTCACTCACTCATTCATTCATTCATAGAATATATGTTTTCTGAGCATATATTCAGTGTCAGGCACTGACCTATGTGCTAAAATAAAGATACCTGTCCTTATGGAACTCATGTGCACATGCGTGTGTAAGTGTGTGTGTGTGTGTAGAGAATAATATTAATAAATAATTCTAGTGCAATTTTAACATGCCCTGAGTAAAATAGGTAAAGAGAATAGAGCATACTGAGAGGAGTACTTAATTTTAAATAGGGTACTCAGGGAAGCCCGAGAAAGTGACATTTGAGGAAAGACTTGATGGGAGGTGAGGGAGTGAGCCTCATAAGTACAGGGGAGAAAGCATACCGGGCAGAGGGAAAGCAAGGGCAAAGACTTTAGGAAGGGAGCCTATATTGCATGTTTGAGGAACAGTAAGGAGGCTAGTGTGGCCAGAGCATCAAGTACATGTCAGAGCAGTAGGAGATAAGGTCAGAGAAGTAACAAGGCGTGCAGCTAAGGGCTGGGGAGCCAAATGGGCCTTTAACTTCAGAGGGGTGTTGTCAGTTATGAGTAGTGACATGACATGATTTATACTATAGCAGGAGCACTCTAACTGTTGTGTGGAGTCAGAGTAGATTGTAGGAAATGGGGGTTGGAGCAGGGCAGTCAGGTAAGAAGTGATGCTGAGATGCACTACCCTTCAAGGGAATTCTTCGGAGTATTCAAAATTAGAATTTCATATGGCTATTTGTATTTGTGACTGGTGATGAGTTTTGAGACACCTGGCTAAATGAAACAGTAGCCACATGAACTAAGAGAATTAAGATTAACATTTAAATAGGGAATTCTCAACTCTGTGTATCTGAGAGTAGTGAGATTGCGTAGAAAAGTCATAGGCACAGGTTAAGTTAAAAATAAACCCCCAAACAATTTTTAAAGGCTGGTAACATTAGGGAATAGCAAGTAGGAGTTTGCATTACTTGCAAAGAAACTTAGATGAATACAAACAAGTAAGACAAGTATTGTAGGGACATTTTTCTTTGGCAATGAAGATGAATGGAGAATGGCAACCAAGAACAGAAGTGCTTCAAAAAACATCATATACACTTAAAATTATATATAACACGAATATCCTATTTTTGGATTTGCAATGTGCTTTTTATATACATTGTTTCATATTCTCTGAATCATCTTATAAGCTTATTTAGCTTATAAATAGCGATCACTGGGCTTCTCACTTCTGGCTCCAGATCATGCAATGTCCTCACTACACCATCTGCCTACCTGCCCTGTCCTTTAACATATTCATAAAAAAACAAAACACTAAAAGAAAGCCAATTTGCCTCAACAATTCTCCCTTCTCAGGGAGTTAACGGCCTTCCTGTGTCTGCAAAGGGTCTTTGTCATTGTCAAAATGAAATTAGAGATCAACCAAAAAATTCTTAACGATGTCCATGTAGGTGTGACAAAGATTTAGGGATGTTCTCTTGATTACATTAGCACTGGAACTCTCATAGGGAGTTATCTCCAGAAACAAAACCATACATGAGCATTCTGAAATATAAAGGCTTTATAGTGAATATATAACAGGTTTGAAAACAATATTTTACCAAAAATTCTGTTAATAAAATAGTGAAGTAAATAGAGCAGCACTTCGTTTATTAAAACTTGCAACCAACATTAATCTTTCTTTAATATAAACCTCAAATTGTTTTTTTTTTTTCCTGTATCTCAGCTATCTTGATAGGTTGTTTTTACTATCAGTTAGGAAAAGTTTTAAAGTTTTACTTGACATTTTTGCTTTGATCCATTACTTAAAGGTGTTATCAACTTCTGTGCCAAATTCATTCTGTCTTCACTACCTGTCATTTTGGTTACTAGAACTTCATCTTTCTTGTTGTTCTAGCCAAAAACCATTTTTGACTTCTTTTTCTTACAACCCATATCAAATCCTGATCGTAGATGATCTGCAAATTTCTTCTCATCCCTCCAGTTCACTGTGCATCAGCCACATTGGCTTCCAAAATGCCAAGTGGGCTCTCATTTAGAACCTTTGCACTGACTGTTCTTTCTGTCCAGCTCTTTCCCCAACAACAAATCATTGCTTTCTGTGAACTCAGGATATCCAGAAAAATAAGTATTTTAGATTTGCAAAGTTACTTCATGTATTTTGATTCTCACCATCATCAGTAGAGCTTCCAATTTTTTTGCTCAAAATTTAAGAGTGCTCCAAACAGACCTTCAAAAAAAAAAATGTTTATTTATTTATTTTGAAAGTGTGCACGCGTGGGGGAGGTGGAAGGGGGGAGAGGGGGGGAGAGGGGAAGAGAGGGAGACAGAGAGAGAGAGAGAGAGAGAGAGAGAGAGAGAGAGAGAAAGAGAGAGAAGAGCGCAAGCCGAA
>NW_024082295.1:100436-139808 GCF_003009895.1 Hyaena hyaena
CCCCCCCCCCCCCCCCGAGGATTCACTGCACCTGGCTATTCAGCAGAGGGGCTGACCCTTCCGGACCCTCTGCCCACTGCAGTCTACCCTGGTCCCGGGCTCTCGCCCAACTCCCGTGGGATGCCATGGGACTGGGAGGTTCGAAGACCGCAGAAATCACCCGGCCCTCACCAATAGCTAACATAGGGGGTCATCCGTCGGCCCCGCCGGGGGCCATAGGGTCTCAAACCGGAAACCGGAAACGGCGAAGTCCGTAGACGCGCGCTGCCAGCGGCCACCTCGTCCCACCTGCAGCGACTTCGTCCCGCCCCGGCACGCATGGCCAGCTTTCAGTCTAGACTCATCGAACGAGGACGTCGCGCTGAGTGGCTTCTGAGGCTCAAGCCCTGAAAAGCCGAGGAACGGGGCCCTAGGTGTCCGTAGCGAATGCCAGACCGGGTGCCTTCACCATCCCGGCAAATCCCAAGCGGCCGTGGGGCAGGCGGCTGCTCAGCGCTCCGCTGGCCAGGCCTAACGAGTCGAGCGCGGAACTAGAGAGCAGGCGGAGGCCCGTTCCGGGCTGTTGCTCAGCAGGCCGGGCCTGGCTTTGGGCCCCGGGCCTCCCAGCCTGGGACTCTGCGCCTGCGCCCGTGCGGCCGCGGCCTGCTCTCCCCGCGCGGCCGCGGTCCCTGCTGCAGCGCGCCGCCTGGGTGGCTGGGCGGTCCATGGGCAGCGGCGAGGGCCACGATGACAGATTACGGCGAGGAGCAGCGCAACGAGCTGGAGGCTCTGGAGTCCATCTACCCCGACTCCTTCACAGGTGACTTCCGCGGCTGCGGGCCCGGAGCGGCCCGGGGGTGGAGTGGGATGGGCCAGAGCCTCTCGGCCTCGCGGGCCAGGATGGGGCAGGAGACAGCGAGGCCGCGCGGCCACTTCGCCCGCCACCCTCTTCATCTTCTTCTCCCGCCACTCTCTTCATCTTCTTCTCCCGACGTGTTCAAGCACTTAGGGGTAACTCCACAGTGTTTCCCTTTCTCCGCCTACCCCCTGAAATCTGAAAGCCCAGAAGAAGCTGGCGAGGTCCCTGGAAAGTGTCAGGCCTGGAATCGAGTCGAGTGCACTTTGGTTTCTGTGTAACTTACAGTAACCCGAGGTTCAGTGAAAAACACGAAAGCAGATACTCCTAAGTGGACGTAGTTTTTCCAGAGCCACGGAGGTGTCAGTTTTAACGTTTTCACTATTACTTGGGTAGAAGCTCTTTTTCATACGATGGTGTTTTGAAGTTTAGGGGATTCAGAGTGCTCTTCTCAGAGTTACCCAGAATCAGTTTTGAGAGTAGCATTGTCCCTGGAGTTTCTCGTTTCTTTATATTCTGGTATTCTGCAAATGCGCAGTGAATGATGTGGCACAAATTTTAGTTCCGCTGCAGATTGACAGATTGTTAGGAAGCAACATTAGACATCTACCCTAGATGCCTCTTGCTACAAGCGAGACATCTAGGAGGCGCAGGAAAAGTCAGTGGCCTGCTTTGGGTCTGGCTAGCAAGTTAGCGGCAGAGCTGGTACCAAGAGGTCTGGACCCCCTTTTCTGTTCCTTCACCTTGCAGACATGTGGAACTTGGGATCTAGCTCCAGCTGAGATAAGGGGGAGCAGAAAATTACTTGATAGGTTGGGCTAATGTAAAATACTGAGAGGCTCTTTAGGTGTATTTTACAGGAAGAGAATTTTTCTCTATTAAGCCTTCAGTTGATTCAGAAAGTGCAGCGAGACGACCATAGCAATACGGCTTTTCTCCCTTTATACTTAGTGTTTGAGAAGTGATCAGATAAAATCAGTATGTGTGAGTAGAACCTGGGTTTGCAGGTTTTACATTCCCCATCCCTTCCTTTGACTGTTGCCCATCACTGATGGTCAGAATTCAGAATGTAAGGGATGTTTAACTCCAATCCCTCTCCCTTTCTTGCTTAGCTTAGTTTTCTTAGCTCCACCTGTTGACTACTGCTTGCAATGGTAGCAAATTTTGTTCTGCTTTGCCAACAGGCAGATGTCTCTCAGCTGCCCCTGTATAGCTCCAGTCCTGTTCATGTTCTCTCTCACCAGCAGTACAGCTGTGCTGTGAGGATGTTAAGGGGATGAGTGAAGAGGGGTTTGAGAGTGTCATTAACTGGGTGAGTGTGTATGGAGTCTGGCTCCCTTCTCTATCCTTGCTTTTATGTCAATGTCTAAATAAAATAGAATGTAGGGTCAGTTGTCAGATATATTCTTCGTTGTGACGTTTGGTCATTTCTAGTATCACATTTGGAAACATGATAGGCACTGTGTAGGCAGAGTTAAGAAAGCCTAAGATGTGCTATTCTTCTATGGACATAAGGTATCCCTTATTAAATGCTGTGTGTAGAAGCATTTTAAAAAGTGATCCAGTTTTAATCCTAAATGAATCTTATGGTTCTTTCAAATTGTACTAAACTCTGATGTAGTTCAGTGTGTGACATTGTTGTCGGACGCAAAAGTGTTTGAGGATTCTGAGTCAAGATAATAAAAGACAGTTTATGCATCTCTGATGCATTTAAGTATTCTGCAGTATCAGCTGAGCCCATCTGTCTCTTAATTCCTACCAGCATTCCTATAAACTTTGCAATAAATAAATTAAAATAAGATGTTTTGGGGGCATCTGGGTGGCTCAGTCAGTTAAGTGTCCGACTTCGGCTTAGGTCATGATCTCCCTGCTCGTGGGTTCGAGCCCTGCATCTGAGCTGTCAGCACAGAGCCTGGAGCCTACACAGCACAGATTCTGTGTCTCCCTCTTTCTCTGCCACTCCCTCACTCACACTCTATCTCTCTCAAAAATGAATAAATTTTAAATAAAATGATGTTTTGATTTACAGTTCTTCAGGAACTTTGCCTTATTCATGATTGTGTTGTTTATGAAACCTCTCAGGGAAAAGGCAGAGGAGGTTGGAATAAAATGCTTCCATGTTTGATCTTTTGAAATCATGATGATTTGCAAGGTTTACTGTTTTATAACCTTCTTTTGTGTTGATGAGTTCATATTTTCCTACCTGGCTTAAGAAAGAGCTGGCTTGTCTCAGTTTGCCAAGGAACACTCATTGGCAGTTTTCTAATACTAGATTTGGTAAATACTCAATGCTGTTGATGAAGGAAGTTGATATGCTTTTTCTTTTCTTTTCTTTTCTTTTNCTTTTTTTTTTTTTTTTTACTAGATAGCTTAGTGCTTGCCAAGAAGACCTTGTTAAGCATGTCATGCCCTCCTTGTGGATGCTTAAGAGGCACAGTCTCAGCCAGCCCATAATTCTAGCCACATAGACCTAGCCTAACCTCAGAATTGATTGCTTGACTATTTGCAAAGAACTTTTGGTCCAGTGTTGCATTTGTTGTGAATTATAACAAATCATAATACAGTTTCTTCTTTTTGCCTGTTCTGTAGCTTGATTGCACATTGATCCAATCCTCCTAACAACTAGTCTTCCAAAATATAAATGGACTCTTCTGATTCCACATTCTCCTTCAGTAGTGCTTCACTTGACAAGGCCCTGCTAAGGTAGTAGAATTTGGTTATTTCCATTTCTGTATCAAAATCTGAGTATGGGGAATTTTGTTGAAATAAATTGGTTGGCTTCAGGCAAACCAAAAGTCAAGGTCCCTTGAATCTGTTTGGTCTTACAAAGAGGGGTACATAATTCTGTATTTACTTGTGTCAGTACCTCTAAGTAGTATCCATGAGCATGTAACAGTTATAATTGCATCTTAGAGATGGGGTAGTCATCTCTAAAAGTTGTCTTCTAAGAGTAGGTTTGCTAAGACAGACACTCCCTAAGGACCAAAGGAACTTATTTAAATATGGGCTGTCTGGTTCTTTGTGAAAACCTTGATGTCATTTGTGTGTCCCTTTAGTGTACCTTTCAGCCACTATCTCCACTATTTCCGTCCTTAATTCTGTGCCTCGACTATCACTTAACATTTCTTCCATTCCTCTACTGTGTGCAAAATCTTACTCTCTTTCTCAAAAATATTTTGATCTACTTACAGTGGTGGAAATTGGTATTTTTAGTGAAGGCTAATTTATATCCCAGCTCACAGTAATGCACTGAAGTGGGTTATTCCTTCATCAGACCCTAGGTGCTGATGAATCATTCATCTTTGCAGTCCAGCTAAGGAACTTTTCCATCCCTTTGTTACTCTCCAAACTTTGGAATCTCCGTCCATCTGTCCATCCTTCCTTCCTCCCTCTCTCCCTCTCTCTTTACCTCCTTTACTTCCATCCTTTGAATTAGGTTCAGCTGTGACAGAGACCCTCAAATAACAGTGGGTTGTTTTTTGTTTTTTTTTTTAAGGTGAAGGCTTATTGCTCTTGCACATAAAAGATAGTTGTGTAGCTCTAGTCCAAGAATTCCTCGGGTACCCATGCTGCTTCTTAATTCCCTGTCATTCCTAAGACGTAGTCTCGACCTCATGGTGAAGATGCCCACATTCCTTTTCAGGCAGTAGGATAGGTAAAGGAATGAAGAAGAAATAGAAAAAACCTAGCAGTTTCTTAAGGAAATTTCCTGGAAACTGTTAAAGAACTTATTTGCTTCCATCTCATTAGCTGAAACTTAGTCATTGTCACTTGCTGAGACCTAACTGAAAGGGAGCCTGGGAAATGCAGTCTTTATTCTGGGTGGTTAATATGCTCAGTTAAAAATGGTGTAACTAGAAGATGAGGTGAGTAGATATTGGGGGAACATTAGTAGCGTTTTCCAGTATGTTTTTGTTGTTGTTCCTTGGTCACATTTTTTTCGTGTAATAGCAGCTTGGTGTCATGGATATTAACTCTGTCTTTGGACAAATCATATAACCACTCCAAGCTTTGGTTTCTTATGTGTTTAATGAGGAGTAATGTAATTGCAAGTATTTTATAACTGTTAAATATGAGATGCTCTTTACTAGAAATTTACCGTTTTAGTTGCTGATTCTTCTAATACTATGGCTTCATAATTCCTTGTCTTTAACAATGAAGAGTTTTGATTTCCATTTATTCAACTGCAGGGAGGCATGTACATACCATCTTTAGATTGGCCTCTGAAATTCCTCTTTCTGTCCATAAACTTTGTAGCCCTGCAGTTCTTCGAACTCCATAAACTTTGTAGCCCTGCAGTTCTTCGTTCTAGTTCCTTTACTGAACATGCCTCTCATCATGATTTCTTGTGGATTAAGAATTTTTCAACTTATTGTCTGTCTTGCCACCCTATTCTGTATTTGACCCAAGGTCAGGCAGTTCAGTGATGTTCTTGCTAGCATCCCGAAGTCCTCATTTAACCAAATATTTATTATATACATTATTAGAATCTCGGTCTAATGGGAAAAGACCTCAGATAAGTAATTTACAACCTAGTGTGATGATTCCTTCATGGAGGAATATATGGGATGCAGCCAGAGCATATGAAAAGGGGGAGATTCTTGATTGTTTCAGAGAACTGATGGGTGATGAGGAGCCAACCAGTCAATGGGACTGGGAGTAGGGGCACAGCTTATGCAGACGCAGGACTCTGTGAAAGCAAAATGCATTCAAAGCAAGAGCGGCTTGGTATTACTAGAACATAAATGAAAAGAGAGAGTCATGGAAAATAAGGGCTGTCAGGTAAGCAGGGGCCCGATTATAGACAGCCTTGTTAGGGATTTAGATCTGATCTTGTAGGGCCAGTGGGGTCCATCGCCCATTTCCTTCTGACAGAGCTACACAGACACATAGAGTATACATTGTAGACAATGGCATGCTGGACCTGAATCTCAGAAGTTGGGTGGCTTCACAAATAAAATAGGCTTCCCTTGAGTTTGTTTTGACCTCTCATGGCTGCTGCTTTTCTTTTTCTCTCTGACACTTTTTCCTCTTACTGTCATTTCCCAAATTTAGGACTCCTTACAAAGCTGGTGTTGGCCCTATTTCTCTGTTTTCTCTCTGGTGATCTCGTTTAGTCTAATGACTTTAGCTATCACCTCTGTGTGTATGACCTCAAATTAAATTCAAGCCCAACTCTCTTTAGCTCCATTTGCTGGTTTCTGATTGCATATTGCATACTGTCTCCAATTGAAAGTTCCCTGTGTCATTTAAATATATCATCTCTGGGGGGTTTTGGGTTTTTGTTTTTTTTTTTTGTTTTTTTTTGTATTTTTTGTTTTTATTAGTGGTGCTGCCATCCTCTGACTGCAAATTCGGAATGTCATTCATCACCATCTTAAAGTCCTTCCTGTTTCCTGCTATTCCCATGGCTGCTGACCTAGTTCAGAACCTCATTAACCTTGCTGGGATGATTTTAATAGCTCTCTACTTTCATCCTGCCTCTAGCCTTGTTTCTGTCTTTCCAATTTATGCTCTGTTGCTAGACTTGCCTTCTTACATTTAGAGGTACAATTCTGACCATACTGCTGCTGTAAAAAAATTGCCGTTGTCCACAGTGAAACTTTCAACTGTATTTTCAACTAGTTTTCACCACATATATTTCCACCAAATGGAGTAATTTCTTGTTCCATATATATTCCTTAAGTTCTCCCTCATTATACCCTTGCTGCCGTGTTACTGTTGCCTACATATCTTTTCTCCATCTTTACTTAGCGGTATGCCTTGATTCACAGTCTAGCTCAAATGACTTCTTTGGAATTTCTCAGCTGCAAAAAATATTTTCTTTTTACATGACACTCACTACAGTCAATTCAGTTCTTCCAGTTACTAGCTGAATAACCTTGGGCAGATTATTTAAAAACTGTTTTTAATCTCAGTTTCCACATCTAAAAAATTGGGATGATACTATACTTAATTGACTGTAAGACATTTTTATGTTTTAACATCTCTGAAATATAAATGTTGTCTTATAATCAGTTACATATTATAGTTTAATTGGCAGATCCTTTTTTCTTTCTTTCTTAGTACATAGAGTGCATCTCATACTTGGTATCATCTTAAATTTGGTGAAATACAGTAACTTTATAAAATCACGATCTTAGTGTAAGAATTAAAGGACCTTTGTGTAAATGCGTAGTATAACACAGGCATAAAGTAGTTCTCAATAAATGTTAGCTGTTATTAGGAGACCCTTAAATTATAGTCTACTAGAGTCGTAAAAATGGTAATAAGTTGGGATATCATTGGGTTGAACCCTTATTTCTGTAGTTGTTATCTTTACATCTTATGACATATAAATGCTAGTTTGTCATGGAAAGAAATAGGAATGAAATACATCTAATTTCACACACATTTACACACATTTGTACAAAAAAAAAGGGTCAATCCTATTATAAAAGCTTTATTATAATTATCTTTCAGAGGCTTTTTAGCATGGGTTGGGCTATCTGAGACCTATTAAAATATGAGTCCAGAGAGGCTTATCTTCTTGACAGATGCTTTGATAGTAATCTTAGATGTTCATCAGTGCTTCAAGTACAGTACTTTTAAACTTTGATTAAAGTGAAGGCATATGTCTTGAAAATTTTATTGATCATGAATAGTTATGAAGGCCTCAGAAGTTCTTGAGCAGGAAAACTTGAGTAGTTTCCTTGGTGACTTCTTCAGAGCTCTCCTTGGCCTTTCATTTCAGAAAGAGTTTGCTGAGCTGCTACAAACCCTGACAGGGGCCAGTGCTTCCCAGGGCTCCAGTGAGTCACAGGCTTTCATGGGCTCAGCAGCAATCACGGGTGGCCTGGATTTTTGTTTACTTTTCCAATGGTTCTGAATATCAATTTAATTTGTTTTCCCTTTTCTACTTTCATTCCATTGTTTTAGCACTGTCATTTAGCTGGGATTTATTGAATTTCTGGATCCTGCCAGGCACTGATCTAGAAGCTCTCATAGTACAGTATTCTAGTGGGGGAAGAGATACTGTATATAGTATCACATAGGCATCAGGCTGTAAAATGGTATATAACACTTTCTTCTTTATGAAAATGTTGATGTGCATGTCTTGACTTGCTTAACAAATTGTAAACAATTTGATGTTGGATTCATGGCTAGTTTGGTAATTCCGTGAAAGATGGTAGAGACTCGAGAATAAAGTTTGGTTCTAAGGATGATGTGGGAGAAAGAGATGTAGAAGATACAAACTTTAACAAATTAATATTTACTGTTTGTCACGGAGTTTCTGAATTATATTTTAGAGTATATAAGTTTAAAAATTAGTGATAATACTGAATATCTGGGTAGTTTCTGATGAAAACATCAAACTTTTTGTCATTCCATTTTGGAATTTTTTAGAATATAATTCTCTATGTATAGATGGAAATTTTGAATTAAAAGGTAAATTAATTATTTTAATTGATTTGACAAAACTCCAAGAGTGTATCTACTATAGGTGTGTTTTTCCAAATTAAAGATAACCCTAAATTTAAATAGAAAATAGATGGCTGTTTTATCATTTGAATGTTCTGTTTAGTCTGTATTTGTGGAGGTGGAAATACGGACTAGGGATGTTTGTAGAACAGAGTAGTGATATTTTGCGGATAAGTAAAAGCATTTGCCTTAGGAAGCATCTTAATAACTTAATCTCTGTGTATATTTTCTTTCAGTATTATCAGAAAATCCACCCAGTTTCACCATTACTGTGACGTCTGAAGCTGGAGAAAATGATGAAAGTAAGTCCAATCAGAATACTTGTGGTTGTCCTAAGTCACTCTCAGGAATGTTACTCATTCTGCCTCCGTTTCGCTGGGCATTGAAGGTGTGGCGATGCTAACGTGCCGTTAGGAATCTAGCATGAGTGCTGTATGTCTCTAGTTAGCATTTGCTATGTAAACTTTAGACTTATAGATAATTAGAGAGGAAGTCAATGAGATATATTCTGACATAACGAGCTTCGTTGTAAAAAAGTGAAACAGAAATATTAACAATACAACAGATGGAGAAAAGGTAGAAGATTGTAGTCCTAAACAAGACTTTGAATGCACACATATTTCAATGATTGTGTGGTATTCCACAGAGTGACTTATTTTTCCATGATTGTTTTTCCTCTTTGGGCATTTAGATTGCTTATTGAACATTTGCTGTTATAAATTAGGCTGGATAAATATCTCCATGTTTTTCTCTCTCTCTTTAGGATGGATGTTGTACTGTTGTTTAAATGTATATATACATAAAACCAGATAAAAGCCAACTGTAGAAGTAAGGCAGATATACAAATGGAAATAAAGCAGCTACAAAACCAATAAATTAAAATTAAATAGATTGATTTAAATGTGGCCGATGTTGGGGGAGCATCTGAAGTTCCTTTCCACCTTTAGTCCAGTTCAGTTAATATTGGAATTTGATAAAAACATTATGTAAGTTGGTGTTAACCCCAAGGATTTTAACATTAAGTTAGTCAATTAAAACTCTGCCAATCCCGTGAACAGTCAGTGATTTTAGTGGTATCATTTGATAACTCTAAATCTGTCTTGTACAATTGAAAATGAGATTAGCCATGAGATATTACTAAAATCTGAATTATAAGAATGTTGGATGCATTTACTTATATATGTGTTTATATACATAGGTTTTATATACAGGATCTCAAATACAACATGAGTATTCTTTAATATTTTAATTGAAATATAAATAAATACATAGAAGATACTTTAAGCTATCCTTTTAAAAATTTTTTTTTTTTAATATTTTATTTATTTCTAGGAGAGAGAGAGAGAGAGAGAGAGACAGCGTGAGCAGGGGAGGGTCAGAGAGAGAGGGAGTCACAGACTCTGAAACAGGCTCCAGGCTCTGAGCTGCCAGTCAGCACAGAGCCCGACGTGGGGCTCGAACCCACGAACCGCGAGATCATGACCTAAGCGAAAGTCGGACGCTTAACCGACTAAGCCACTCAGGCGCCCCTTAAAAATGTTTCTAAGATGGGGTGCCTGGGTGGCTCAGTCGGTTGGGTGTCTGACTCTTGATTTGGGCTCAGGGCATGATCTTGTGGACGAGGAATCAAGCCCCATGTTGGGCTCTGTACTGGGAATGGAGCCTGTTTGTCTTTCTCTCTCTCTCTCTCTCTCTCTCTCTCTCTCTCTCTGTCTCTCTCTGTCTCTCTGTCTCTGTCTCTCTTTCTCTGTCTCTCTCTCTGTCTCTTACCTCCCCCCCAAATAGTTAAATAAACATTTAAAAAATGCTTCTATGATGCTTTAAATATCCCCAAATGGTGATAATGATCTCTTCCTGATGGTGAGATTGTTATTGATTTTATTTTCATCTGAATGTATTTCTAAATTTTCTATGATGAATGACTATTACATCATATAGTAAAATGAATAAATGTTTTAAAAAGTTCTTATTCTAATAATAAAATTAGAAATGTGTTAATTAAAAACAAAGAAAATGCCAAAAGACACTGTATCCTTACGGACCTGTAACAGTCTTTCTCATGTCCATCAACTCATAAAATTCCTTATTGACATCATACACAAAAATTAAAACAAAATCTCAAACCTGCATATTTTAAGGTTTTTCTTTTTCCCTCTCATGGAGAGGAATCTGGATTTGAGTTAAAATTATCAAAATCAGAAGGTTTTAATAATTAAAATGTGAGTTACAAGAAAGGCCAAGTCTAGACAAAGGATCATTGTGATTAATAAGTTTTAACAGAAAATGTTAAGCACTGCTGCTTAGTTGCATTTTGGTGGAATTGAGAATTCACCAGGCTAGGCTGTAGAAAGATACATTACACTGATGTGCCTCTGAGAATCTCACTCCTATACAAGTGTCAGATGTATGCGTGATATAGGCCCAAAGAGTGAGTGAAAATGTATAGATGAGTCAGGTTAAAAGTTTCTCAGACAACCTCTCAAACCATCCAGTCCAAAGCCATGTCGTCTAGCAAACCCTTAGCAATGCCCTGCTAGCATGGTACAGCTAGAAATATAGACTCCAGGGCTAATACCAGATCTTCTGCACTGGAAACTGGCTCTGGTAGGACCTGACAATAAGCCCAAGGTAGTACGTTTTCTTTTTCTCTGCTTGTTTCTTTTTGTTTTGTTTTAGATTCAAGTTAGTTAACATACAGTGTAGTGTTGGTTTCAGGAGTAGAATTTAGTGATTCATCACTTACATACAACACCCAGTGCTCATCCCAGCAAGTGTCCTTAGTGGCCATTGCCCATTTATCCTATCCTCCCATTCGCTTCCTCTCCCTTAATCCTCAGTTTGTTTTCTGTATTTTAGAGTCTCTGATGGTTTGCCTCCCTCTCTATTTTTATCTAATTTTTCTTTCCTTCCACTATGTTCATCTGTTTGTTTCCTAAATTCCACATATGAGTGAAATCATGAGATTTGTCTTTCTCTGACTTATTTTGCTTAGCATAATGTGTTCTAGTTCCATCCACGTTGTTAGGTAGCACTTTTTCTTTCCTTTTTTTTTTTAAATAGTTTATTGTCAAGTTGGTTTCCATATAACACCCAGTGCTCATCCGCACAAGTGCCTCCTCCATACCCATCACCCCCCGTGCCCTCTCCCCCACCCCCATCAGTCCTCAGTTTGTTCTTAACATTCAAGAGTCTCTCATGGTTTGCCTCCCTCCCTCTCCCCGCCAATTTCCCCCCTTCGCCCCCATGGTCCTCAGTTAAGTTTCCCCTAATCCTCCTATACATGCAAACATATGGTAGCTGTCCTTCTCTGCCTGACTTATTTCGCTCAGCATAACACCCTCAAGGTCCATCCATGTTGCTACACAAGGACAGATTTCATTATTTCTCATTGCCATGTAGTATTCCATAGTATAGATAAACCAAATCTTCTTGATCCATTCGTCTGTTGATGGACACTTAGGCTCTTTCCATGTTTTGGCTATTGTTGAGAGTGCTGCTATGAACATTGGGGTCCATGTGCCCCTATGCATCAGCATCCTGTATCCCTTGGGTAAATTCCTACCAGAGCTACTGCTGAGTCATAGGGGAGTTCTATTTTTTGTGGAACCTCCACACTGTTTTCCAGAGGGGCTGCACCAGCTTACATTCCCACCAACAGTGTAGGAGGGTGCCCGTTTCTCCACATCCTCACCAGCATCTAGAGTTCTCTGACTTGCTCATTTTAGCCACTCTGACCGGTGTGAGGTGGTATCTCAGTGTGGTTTTGATTTGTATTTACCTGATGAGGAGGGATGCTGAGCATCATTTCATGTGTCTGTTGGCCATCTGGATGTCCTCTTTGGAGAGGTGTCTGTTCATGTCTTCTGTCCATTTCTTCACTGGATTGTAGGTAGCACTTTTCCTATGTGTTATCTTCTGTGCCTTTTGTTTGTCTTAAGAAGGGTTTTATTTATTTATATGTTTATTTAATGTTTATTTTTGAGAGAGAGAGAGAGACAGAGGGCAAGTAGGGGTGGGGCAGAGAGAGAGGGAGACAGAATCTGAAGCAGGCTCCAGGCTCTGAGCTGTCAGCACATAGCTCAACGCAAAGCTTGAACTCGTGATCCATAAGATCATGACCTGAGCCGAAGTTGGATGCTTAACTGACTGAGCCACCCAGATGCCCCAAAGAGGGTTTTAAAGAGTGGCTTTTATCCATCCTCTTTTTTAGACATGCAATATAGTAAAATACTCCTAAGTAATAAATGTATTTCATGTGTTAGAGGTGATTTTTTTGTATTCTCATGATTTATTTTCATTTATCCTTGTGGTGTGTGTTATTTATCCTAGTGATTATCTGTCTGATTTCATAGTAACCTTGTTTTTATTTGCAGGAAAATCTGTTGTGCTACTTTTCATTGACACATTGTAAATTAATGATTGATTTAACAAAGATGTTGACCTCTCTATACTTTACACCGTAACATACTCATTTTCAAACTCTTATGTCTTTAGCTGTCCAGACTACCCTCAAGTTTACATATAGTGAAAAATACCCAGATGAAGCCCCTCTTTATGAAATATTCTCCCAGGAAAATCTAGAAGATAATGATGTCTCAGATATTTTAAAACTATTAGCATTACAGGTAAGAAAATAAGTTTTGTGATAACATTTTTTTAAATAGGCTTTAAATAGTATACATTAATTTTAAGAGCCAGAAAATGCTGTTAAATATGTATAACCAGTACAGTGAACAAGGAGAATTCATGATGTATCTGTTTCTTTCTAGATGTAGCTATAGATATTCACAAAACATTTTTATTTTTTGTTTCTCATTGAACATTTAAAATTTGAGTAAGAGAAGTTTGTCCCTATATCCCTGTTTGAAACCCTGTTGCCTCATGACTTTTAAAGCGTATTTTCAAATGTTTGAATGTTTTTGGGACAGAGAGGGAGCAAGTGCATGAGAGGGGGAGGGGCAGAGAGATGGTAGGGACAGAGGATCTGAAGCTGGCTCTGTGCTGACAAGAGCAAGCCCAGTGCCGGCTTCAACTCACGAACTGAGAGATCATGACCTGAGCCGAAGTCGGATGTTTAACTGAGCCACCCAGGTGCCCCCTCATGGTTTTTAGTTATTAAAATATTTAATAGGCACTTTAAGTTTAAACACAGTATTGATCTGCTTCTCAGATTGTCCAGTCCCATGTGTGGTTAAAAGTTCTGACTTTAAAAAAAATTAAAACTCCCAACACCTCTGCCCTGTTGCAGGCTAGAGGCTTGCAATCTGGGATGAGGACTGGTGATTGTTTTGTTTTGTTTCTTACCTTTCCTTCTCCCCAAACTTACAAGTGGCAGCAAGGGTTTATGATCCCTCTGAGGATGTTGTATGGAAGAAAAAATGGGTATTGGAAAGTTCTTGGCTAGTTCTGTAGTGGGATAGGCCACTTGCAGTCTGGTCTTAGCTGGTATTTAAAACTCTTGCTTGGGTAGAGTTTTCATGGGTTCTTCAGAGTAGGGAGTAGGGAGGACAAGTAAAATCTTAACTCCACCATTTTATAAACAGAAGTCCTAGTGTTGTTTGTTTCTTCTAACAAGAATTGACAGAAGCCCTGTCTACACCTTAAATGTGACTGGTATATTTCAAGGACTTCGCCCTCTGATTGCTGATATTTTAAAAATACCTGGAGTTATTAGAGAATGAAGAGTAAAAGAAGATAATATTAAACATGAATTTATGCTTATCCTGGGCCCTGTTCACTCTGTCACTCAGTAAGAAATTATACTAAATCTAATATTGGACTTAAAATACTTCAGTTTAAGACATTGCAGAGAACCTGGGACATATGCTTGCTATATTTAGTCATTTATTAGTATGTTATTTGATCTGAGTAATTGCTTTTTACATGTTTTATATTTTATTTGTACTCCAGTTTCTTCCTTTCAGAAAAGTTTTAATCTTTCTCATATTTACCTGAGATCAGATGTTTTGAAGGAATAGTTGTATTTTTTCTCCCATAATAATACTGCTTTTTAATTATCAAAATAATAAATATTACCAAAAACCCAGAAAATACAGAAACTCATGAAGAAGAATATTAAAATTACTCTTAATCTCACCAGCCAGGTATAACTATCCATTAACATTTTGGTGTAATACAGTTCCAGACTTTTTTTTTCTTATACTTATATTCATAGTACACCTATTCTATCCAAATTTAGATCATTCTATACATAATGTTTTATAATATCCTTTTTTCCACATAACAATATATGTGGGTATCTTACCATTTTAGTAAACACCTGTATGAATCATCATTTTTGATAACTACATAGAATTTCACTATATGTATGTGTAATTACACATACCCTTTTTGAAACAACTTCATTACTTCTCATTTTTGCTTGATTTAATATTTAATTCTTTGAACATCCATACACATCACTGTTTTTATAAATTTTTTTTTTAATGTTTTTTTATTTATTTCTTGGGGAGAGAGAGAGAGACAGCGTGAGCAGGGGGGAGGGTCAGAGAGAGAGGGAGTCACAGACTGAAACAGGCTCCAGGCTCTGAGCTGGCAGTCAGCACAGAGCCCGACGCGGGGCTCGAACCCATGAACCGAGAGATCATACCCAAGCGAAAGTCGGACGCTTAACCGACTGAGCCACCCTGGCGCCCCCACATCACTGTTTTTAAATCCTTAGAGCAGAGTCTCCATTGAATCCCTAGTGCCCGGAACATAGTAGATGCTCAGATATTGTTTGAATAGATAAAAAGAGTATATTATTGATGAGTATACTAGCCCAGTGTTTTCTATAAGTAATATTACTGAATTAAAGGTTATGCCTACTTAATTTTGTACATACTGCCAAACTGACCTTCAAAATGATTGTGTCAAGTTACAATCTCACTCTATCCATTGGAGTGTCTGCCTGCGTCTGCTAACATTCGATTTTTTCATTTGGAAAGAAAAAATGATGACAAGGTGGAAGATAGTATAGACTCATAATTTGAAATTCTTTAATTAGTAGTGATATAGAAATCTCTTGTGTGACTTCTAGTTGTCTAGTTCCATATTCTTTTTTTGCTTTTCTTTTCTTTTTTTAAATGTTTGTTTATTTTGAGAGAGAGAGTGAGTGCGCGTGCGCGCACATGAATGGGGGAGGTGGAGGGGGGTACAGAAGATCTGAAGTAGGCTCTGCACTGACAGCTGCGAGCCCCACGTGAGGTTTGAACTCAGGAACCTTGAGGTCATGACCTGAGCCAAAGTCAGATGCTCAGTCAACTGAGCCACCCACGTGCCCCTTGTTTTTGCTTTTCTATTGGAATACTTCGGTTGTTAAAAAAGAGGTTGTACTGGGATTTGTTTTTGAAATGTATTAAGTTTAGGTCAAGTGACTTGAGACAGACAGAATCCTCCCTTTATAATACATTTTATGTTCTGGTGAGGAATGTGGACTAACATTGAAAATTATTATTCTGTGTGAAAAATGCTGTGACAGGTGAAGTACACGATTGTATGTGTGGATATGGGCTTCAGGCACTGGAGAAGCTTTTAAGAGGAAGAGTTTGCCAGGCAATAAAGAGAAGAGTTTTAAGGCAGAGAAGCAAGCTTGTTAAGGGTCATGTAAGTGAGAGAAAAGGGATCATTTTTCTTTCTAGAACTTCCAGTCATACTAAATTTCTTGAGCTTAGAATTTGAAGTTATTGATATTATATGATGGAACTAAAGCGATTAATTCCCAAAGGGTCTTTGGAACTATTTTAAAACTATGGTCTTGTTCCTTGGGGGTTTGGGAAGCTATTGCGGGGTATTATGGAAGAGACTGACAAGATCAGTTTGGAATGTGTACCAAGTGGCCAGAGAAGTTATGTCAGAGGTAACAAGACCACAGGTTTTAAGAAAACCTGTTAGGAGTTTCTTGTAATATTCCAAGTTGAAGATGAGATGTCCTGGGTTAAGGTAATAACAGTGTTGATAGAGAACAGTAGGCAGATTTAAATAATATTTAAGAATAGATTAGAGGTGGCGATAGAGCTTATGATGGGATGTGAGTGTTCGTGCCCGCTGGATGGTGGTTTGGTTCTCTGAGTTAGAGAACACAAATTGGTTTTAAGGAGAAGATGATGGTTTCAGTGTTGACATGACTTTGGGCCATTGTATTGCTGTCCACTGGGTAGTTTTAATATGGATTTGGCAGTTGGGAGAGAGGTTTGTTTAGTGTCAGATTAGGATAGTTAGCATGGACACACCACAGAAAAGCCCCAGGGAAGAGAAGCTACTCAAATGCTGCTGAGTCCATTCCTGTCAAAGGAATGTTTGGAAATCTCTCTTCTGCTTCTAGGATAAAGGTTCTGGCTTGTATATTTTGGATTTCTTTTTTTCTTTCCTTTTCTTTCTTTTCTCTTTCTCTCTCTCTCTCTCTCATCTTGTTTCTATGGATAAGCAAGGTATCTTGTTTTATTTTATTCTGCTTTCAAATGACCACCTTCCAGATAGCTTTTGAATTACAGTTGACCCTTGACAACACAGAGGGTTAGGGACACTGAGCTTCCACATAGTAGAAAGTTTGCCTGTAACTTAGGACTCCCCCAAAACTACTATTAACAGACAGAAAGCTAATAACATACATAGTCAATTAATGCATATTCTGTATGACATATGTACTACATACATACTACATTCTTACAGTAAGCTAGAGAAAATTTTATTAAGAAAGTTACAAGGAAGACAAAATATATTTACAGTAGTATACTATATTTATTGAAAAAATATTGCATGTAAATGGACCCATGCATTCAAACATGTATTGTTCAGGGGTCATCTGTATATCCCTATCATGATTTGGAGAGGTTTTATATTTGATTTTAAGCCCTGTCAAATTGAAGAAAAGCAAGGTAGGTAAAGATAAATCACAAAAGTACTTACATTCTTTATTATTGTGTATTCGAAAATCACTTTGGCTTCAAAGTTCAATTTATTCTCATAGCTCTTAAAGTAACCCAAAAGATCTAAAATCATGAAAATATGCTAGAAAACTCATTACTAGCTGCTGTAGGAAAATGTTTTCTGAATTCTACCTACATTTATGATTGTTTAACAGAATTTAGTAAAATGTCCGTTTTAGGTTAATTTTAGCAAATTACTATCTTTTTAATATGTAATTATTCAGATACATGTATATCTGTGCTCACTTTTTAAATGATCATTTATCCAAGTATCTGAACTTATGGTGCAACTGAATTAGTAATTATATTATAAATGTATGGAATTTAGTGATAACAATGAAACACTTTTTCATTGTTTAATTTTTTAAATTTTTCTGAAAAGTGGTGTGTTCTCACTACAACCTTTGTTTTGTTTCTTTTGGTTACATAGGCAGAAGAAAATCTTGGTATGGTGATGATCTTTACTTTAGTGACAGCTGTGCAAGAAAAATTAAATGAAATAGTAGATCAAATAAAAACAAGAAGAGAAGAAGAAAAGAAACAAAAAGAAAAAGAAGCAGAAGAAGCTGAAAAGGTATATTATAAAGCCAGGTTTTCTTTCATTGTTCTTTAAATCTGTTGTTTTGTTTATTGGGTTTTTTTGTTTGTTTTTTGGCTAGTTGGTGGGTTTTGTTTTTGTTTTTGGAAATTTCAGTACATGTTTTTAGCAATCATAAAATAAGTAAAAGTAAATTTTATTTAGGCCTTACTAAGTAAAATATTAGAGGTCCCTCACTGCACAATTTGTTAATACAGGTTAGTAGAGCTCATGCAGGTATGATTGAGAAATATACATTATTTGTTTATAAATTACATTTCTTATAAACTATAAATGTCTCATCTGGCCACATGTCTTTTTTATTTTCTAAGCAATTATTTCATGGCACTCCAGTTACAATTGAGAATTTCTTAAGTTGGAAAGCCAAGTTTGATGCAGAACTCTTGGAAATTAAAAAGAAACGAATGAAAGAAGAAGAGCAAGCAGGAAAAAATAAATTAAGTGGTATGAGCCTCCCCTCCCCCAAGACCATTTCTACCCAGTTATCTAATTCTTGCACAACAAGATGATCACACGGACAAATTTCTTTAAGAAAATAAGGTACTTAGGCACCGAGGACAAAAAGAGAAAACATTCTGTCTACATGATGATATTTCTTTGTTTATAATTATTATTTATTTTTATGGCTTATCTCTGACCTAAATATTACAGTGGGTAGATCATGAGATATAGCTGCTATGACCTTCAGAATCTGACAAGCTTTAGAAGTGGTAGAGTCCAATGAATTTGTTTTTCTAGGACTCTAAAGCAGACTGGGGTTTCCCTTCTTCCATTGTAATGCAAATACATATCATATGCTTCTTAGCTACTTACAGAGTTGATAAGTTAATTAGAGTTTACAAAAATAAGTTTTCAGACTTGTTTTCTTGGATTACTATACTTTTTAAAGTGTTGTAGAGAAGATGGAAGAAAACTGGAAACATGGGAAACTATGGAATATATAGGAAAGATGTGTTCAAATTAAACATATTTATTTCTTTTAGGGAAACAGCTATTTGAAACAGACCATAATCTTGACACATCTGATATCCAGTTTTTGGAAGATGGTAAGATAATACTAAAATTCCATATGTACATAATCTACTGTTTTTAATATTAAACCATGAAAATCAAAGTTATAACTTAGTATAAAATTTTCCTCCCAAGACTATAATCAAATACATTTTGAAGAATAAATTGTAATGTTTTATCAATTTATATAGTAACCTATAGCAATATATTTTTTAAAGTTTTCTGGTGACTTAAGCAACATCAAAAATATCAGTAAATAGCTATGGTCACATTAGCCTCTAATAACTAGTAAACCAGGCCTCTGTAACTCACGTGTCCTGTTCTACTAAAATTTCTAGTATCACAAATCTGTAGAAACTGTACTTCATGGTCATAGAACTTCATAAAAATTTCAAATCTGGAACTTCCCATGCCCTCTAACCAAAAATCTTAAATTTCATATAATTCTTACTATTTGGAACATTTAGTTCCTTGTGCTTTCCTTCTCCTTTTTATCTTAGGCTTTACCCTTTTTCAATTTTCTGTCCATCCATTATTCATCCATCTGCATATATTTATTGCACCCCTAGTATAAGCTAAGCATTGTCCTGGCTGCTGAGAATATAGCAATATAGACAAATTCCCCTGCCCTCCAAGAGCTTATAGCCTACGTATGTTTCTTAAACTGGGCTCAATACACAGTCACACTTCTGGTAGCACCCCAGAGTTCTGCACTTCAGTAGCTTTCTTCCTGCCCGTCTTGCCAGTTGGGAGTCCTGCAGCTTCTGGCCTTTCCACCTTGTTCCTGGACTATCCCCTGGAAAAGGTTAAGAAGCAATGTTGAGGTACACCTGGGGTGGCTCAGTCAGGTAAAGCATCTGACTTCGGCTCAGGTCATGATCTCATGATTTGTGAGTTCGAACCTCACATCAGGATCTTTGCTGACAGTGTGGAGCCTGCTTGGGATTCTATCTCTGTCCCTCCCCCATTCATACCTTCTCTCTCTCTCAAAAAATAAACTTTAAAAAAAATTAAAAAACAAAGCAATGTTGATGTAGCCTCCCTGCTAAATCATGTTTCTTTCTTTTTTTTTTTTTTAACTTAAATCCAAGTTAGTTAACATACAGTATATTAATAATTTCAGGAATAGAATTTAGTGGTTCATCACTTATGTATGTGCTCATACCAACAAGCTTTAAAAAAAATTAAAAAACAAAGCAATGTTGATGTAGCCTCCCTGCTAAATCATGTTTCTTTTTTTTTTTTTTTTTAACTTAAATCCAAGTTAGTTAACATACAGTATATTAATAATTTCAGGAATAGAATTTAGTGGTTCATCACTTATGTATGTGCTCATACCAACAAGTATTCTCCTTAATGCCCATCATCCATTTAGCCCATCCTCACACCCAACATCCCGCCAGCAACCCTCAGTTTGTTCTCTGTGTTTAAGAGTCTCATATGGTTTGTCTCCGTTTATTTTATTTTTGCTTCCCTTCCCCTATGTTCATCTGTTTTATTTCTTAAATTCCACGAGTGAAATCATATAATATTTGTCTTTCTCTAACTTATTTTCTAAGCATAATGCACTCTATCTAGTTTGATCCACATTGTTGCAAATGACAAGATTTCATTCTTTTTGATTGCCAAATAGTAATCCATTTTGTGTGTGTGTGTGTGTGTCCCCCACATCTTTATCCATTCATCAGTTGGGTTCTTTCCATACTTTGGTTATTGTTGATTGTGCTGCTGTAAACATGTGCCCCTTTGAATCGCCACTTCTCTGTCCTTTGGATAAATACCTAGTACTGCAATTCCTGGGTCATAGAGTAGTTCTATTTTTAATTTTTTGAGGATCCTCTATACTGTTTTCCAGAGAAGCTGCACCAGTTTGCATTCCTACCAGCCGTGCATCCTCCAAGATCTGTTGCCTGAGTTGTTAATTTTAGCCATTCTAACAGCTGTGAGGCGGCATCTCATTGTGGTTTGATTTGTATATCCCTGCTTATGAGAGATGTTGAGCATTTTTCATGTGTTTGTTAGCCATCTGGATGTCTTCTTTAGAGAAGTGTCTATGTCTTTTGCCCATTTCTTCACTGGATTATTTGTTTTTTGGGTGTTGAGTTTGATAAGTTCTTTATAGATTTTGGATATTAGCCCTTTATCTGATATGTCATTTGCAAATATCTTCTCCCATTCTGTCAGTTGCCTTTTAGTTTTGCTGATTGTTTCCTTCACTGTACAGAAGCTTTTTATCTTGATGAGGTCCCAATAATTCATTTTTGCTTTTGTTTCCCTTGCCTCTGGAGACATGTTGAGTAAGAAGTTGCTGTGGCCAAGGTCAGAGAGGTTGTTGCCTGCTTTCTCCTCGAGGATTTTGATGATTTCCTGTCTTACGTTTAGGTCTTTCATCCACTTTGAGTTTATTTTTGTGTATGGTGTAAGAAAGTGGTCCAGGTTCATTCTTCTGCATGTCATCCCAATTTTCCCAACACCATTTGCTGAAGAGACTGTCTTTTTTAATTGGTTATTCTTTGTTGCTTTGTCAAAAATTAGTTGGCCATATGTTTGTGGGTCCATTTCTGGGTTCTCTATTCAGTTCCATTGATCTATGTGTCTATTTTTGTGCCAGTACCATACTGTCTTGATGATTACAGTTTTATAATACAGTTTGAAGTCTGGAATTGTGATGCTTCCAACTTTGATTTTCTTTTTTAACATTACTTTGGGGTCTTTTTCTGGTTCCATTCGAATTTTAGTTTTGTTTGTCCTAGCTCTGTGAAGAATGCTGGTGTTATTTTGTTAGGGATTATATTGAATATGTGGATTGTTTTGAGTAGTATCCACATTTTAACAATATTCTTCTAATCCATGAGCATGGAATGTTTTTTCCATTTCTTTGTGTTTTCTTCAACTTCTTTCTTAAGCTTTGTATAGTTTTCAGTGTATAGATTTTTCACCTCTTTGGCTAGGTTTATTCCTAGGTAGTTTGTGGGTTTTGGTGCAATTGTAAATGTGATTAATTCCTTGATTTCTCTTTCTGCTGCTTCATTATTGGTGTATAGAAATGCAACCGATTTCTGTACATTGATTTTATATCCTGTGACTTTGCTGAATTCATGTATCAGTTCTGGCATTTTTTTTGTGGAGTCTTTTGGGTTTTCCACATAGAGTATCATGTCGTCTATGAAGAGTGAAAGTTTGACTTCCTCCTTGCCAATTTGGATGCCTTATTTTCTTTGTGTGTCCAATTGCTGAGGGTAGGACTTCCAGCACTGTTGAATGACAGTGGTGAGAGTGGACATCGCTGTCTTGTTCCTGACCTTAGCGAGAAAGCTCATGGTTTTTCTTCATTGAGGATGATATTAGTGGTGAGTCTTTTCTATATGGCTTTTATGATCTTGATGTATGATCCTTCTATCCCTACTTTATTGAGGTTTTTTGTCAAGAAAGGATGCTATATTTTATCAGATTCTTTTTTCAGCATCTATAGAGAGGATCAGGTGGTTTTAGACTTTCGTTTATTGATGTGAGGTATCATATTGATTGATTTACAGATACTGATATTCTTGCATCCCAGGAATACATCTCACTTGGTCACGATGAATAATTCAATTAATGTATTGTTGGGTCCAGTTGGCTAGTATCTTGTTGAGAATTTTTATATCCATGTTCATCAGTGTTATTGGTCTGTGGTTCTCCTTTGTAGTGGGGTTTTTGTCTGGTTTTGGAATCAAGGTAATGCTGGCCTTGTAGAGTGAGTTTCGAAGTTTTCCTTCAATTTCTTTTTTTAGAATAGCTTCAAAAGGATAGGTATTAACTCGTCTTTAAATGTTCACTAAAATTCCCCTGGACAGCCATCTTGGCCCTGGACTCTTGTTTGTTGGGAAATTTTTGATTACTAATTCTATTTCTTTACTGGCTATGGGTCTGTTCAAATTTTCTATTTCTTCCTGTTTCAGTTTTGGTAGTTATGTGTTTCTAGGAAATTGTCCATTTCTTCCAGATTGCCCAATTAGTTGGAATATAATTGCTTAGGATAGTCTCTTATTATTGTTTGTATTTCTGCAGTGTTGGTTATGATTGCTTCTCTTTCACTCATGGTTTTATTTATTTGGGTCCTTTCATTTTTCTTTTTGATCAGTCTGGATAGGGGTATATTAATTTTGTTAATTTTTTCAGAGAACCAGCTCTGGGTTTCATTGGTCTGTTACACTGTTGTTTTTTTTTTAATTTCAATATTATTGATTTTTGCTGTAATGTATATGTAAGTCCCTGGCTGCTATTTCTTCCTCTTCTTTCTTTTGGAATGAATTCCTTTGTTTTGTCATTTGGGAGGAAGAAAAAAATTTAATAAAATTAAAAATTAAAAATAAAAGCAAAACAAAAAATCAAATAAAGGAAGCTACATCCTAGGTGTGTTTTGGTCTGCTTGTTGAAGGAAGCTTGAGAGAATAGGGACAAAAGGGAAAGAAAAAAAAGATAAGAAATTTAAAAATTAAAAATAATTTGTATAATAAAATAGAATAAAATAAGATAAAATGAAATAGAATAAAACATTTAAAAAATAAAAAAGAAAGTAAAAAAATAAATTTTTCTCATTTTGCATCTAAGAGGGGAAGAAAAGAAAGAAAAAGAAAACAATTTAAGTTAAAATAGAAGCAAAGAAAATGAACAAATAAATGAACCAGCAAACAGAATGAAACCTGAGTGAAGTTACATGCAGTTTCCCCTTTTTCCCTAGAACTCAAACTATGAAGCATTCTATAGTCCGTACACTAAGCACATGGAGAAACTTGTGTTAGTTTTCTAGGGGATGTGCTTGGAGGGCACAGTTGGGCAGAGCTTGGTCTTATGGGCTCTGTTCTCTAGTAGGTGGTGCTGCTTAGCTTACTTGGGTGGATCTGTGTGGTGCAAGGGGAAGTGGAAATGGCTTCACCCAGCTTACCAGTCTGTGGCACAGGAACTTTGCACTCTTACCAACCTGCCGTCAAAGACCCCTCCTTTATGTCAGGCCTCTACCCTGTCTGTGTCCAAGCAGTTCATCTGCCAGGTGGCACCTTCCTTCAGAGTTTTATCTCAGATTGGGCTGTGTTTCAGAACCTCATGCTTGAGAGACCCTTGTGGCTTGGACCTGCACCGACTCTCTGGGGGAAGGTCTCGCTGAGCAATGCCTGGGTGCCTGCTTACCCCAGAAGATGTTTCCATGATCGCATAGCAGCAGAGGTTCAGAGGTTCTGGCAAATTACAACACATAGCCGGGGCCAGGTTTCACCACACTCTGGTGTCTTTGTTCCAATACCAGCAAATGTGACTGCTCTCCAGGGTCTGCGGGGATCTTTTGCTTGTGGGGAGGACATATGGCCACTACCAAATGCTCTCCAAGCAGGGGAAATACTTTTCCCTGTGTGGCACACGGGCCCCTCAGACTGCACTGCCTTCTCCTGGGGATTTACCCTGCTTCCTTACCAGAACACTGCCAGGCACAGAGCTCTGGAACTTTAGATTCTACGCTGCACTGTTTGTAGAATCCTGGTGGTATTTACACCCTCTCCTTTCTCCCCACTAGTGGCTTAGGCGAACAGATTTCTTATTCAGTCCCCTGGGAGTATTTTCACTCTTCCTCTCTCTTTCTCTCCAGCTACTTTTAGGGGAGTGCTTTTCTTGCACAATCCTGATGCACTACACTCTCCCCCTTTGTTTTTCTCTGTCCTCTCTCTGCAAAAATAGCTCCCTACCCACTGTGACTTTTCTTTCCCCCAATTCGTCTCTCCTGTACCATGTACCTGCCAAGTTCTGTGGCTCACTTTCTGCAGATTGTTGCATTAATCCTCAGATCAATTTCCTAGGTGTTTCAAAATGGTTTCATGCTGATCTAGCTGTGATTCAGGGACGAGACAAGCTGAGGTCTCCATTCTGCTCCATCATCTTAACTCCTCCCCTCCTAAATCATGCTTCTTAACCTTAGCTGGACCCTTGTGGACACTCACCATTTTGTTTTGTGTATTTTATTGCATTCTGATTCCAAGATATTTCTTAGTCTTAAACAAACAACCCCCTCCCCCCCCAAACAAACAGACCCAGCAAAGATGTCCTCATCTGTCCCTCTCATATGTTACTAGCTTGTTTTTCTCTTATGTTACTAAGAAATTCTGGAACCAAAAAGCTGTGTCTCATTCTCTCTTGCACCTTAGAAGTTTTACTGTCTTCACTCATTCTTGACTCCTTACTGTGTCTACTAGATCAATTCTCTCTTCATCGCCAATCACCTACCAAAAGCTGTCCGTTGATTCTACCTCTAAAGTGTCTTTACTAGGCATTTTCAGCTCTTTCCTCCTGATGTGAAGGTTTTATCATTTTTACTTGGGTGTTTGTTGTGGTTTTTTACTTTGTCTCACTGCTTCAGTGTCTTTCTCTTTTATTGCCTTTAGTCTCTGCCCCTGAGCTGATGTTTCTAAAACTCATGTGTAATCATGACATTTCTCTCCTTAAAATCCTTTGATGATTCTGTGTTCCTTAGAGGAAAAGGTTGACCTACACAATCCTATTTGGCCTTCATCTATGATATCTCTAGATATGTTTCCTCAAGAATCTTTTGTTCTGGTTAGAAGTATTCAAAGTCTTATTTTTCTTTCTGTCTTTGCATATAATTCTGACTACAGTTGCTTTATCTGGCCCCTTTTCTTCTTGGTGGATTCATATTTATTGTCAAAATATTTCAGATGTCATCTGTTCTGGGAAGACTTCCCTGCCTCTCCCAGAGAGCATAAGTTATTTTTTGGCCTGGACTTAACAAAAGTATATTTTATATAAAAAATTTTTTTTAAACATTATTCATTTTTTAGAGATAGAGACAGAGTGTGAATGGGGGAGGGGCAGAGAGAAAAAGAGAGACAGAAACACAGAATCCAAAACAAGCTCCAGGTTCTGAGCTGTCAGCACAGAGCCCAACGCAGGGCTCAAACCCATGGACTGAGAGATCATGACCTGAGCTTAAGTCAGACACCTAACAGACTGAGCCACCCAGGTACCACTACAAAAGTGTATTTTATTACTCATTTGCTCATAGGCATGAAGCAAGACTCCCTGTCAGTGGACTGGCGTCTGACAGGAAGGGAAGATGAACAATTTTTGGTGATTTAAGTACTGCAATAACTGACCTTTATGTACTTCAAACTGAAAAGTAAAGATGTTTAATTCAAGGCTTAGGTATTGCTTCCTGTAGAGCTTAGACATCTGGAATTTGAGAAAGGCATACTATTAGTTATAATGGGAACTGAGTGAGATCAAGTCATACCTATCAATTAAATAGAAAGTATAGTTGAGTTTTGGTGATGTACATATCTGGCCACTACTGGAAGAGATAAACTGGTATGGGCCCCATTGTCAGTGATAATTACTTTGTATATCCAGGACATATCATCTTCAACTTATAAAATGCCACATCATAAATAACTCATTCTAGGAAGGTTTTTTTTTTATAATGTGGTTTTTTAGAATGTGAACTGGAAGCATGAAATTGCTTTTAAAACGTGTCTCTGCTGGGGCACTTGAGTGGCTCAGTCAGTTGTGTCCACCTCTTGATTTTGGCTCAGGTTATGATCTCATGGATTGTGAATTTGAGCCCCATGTCAGGCTCTTCCCTGACCATGTGGAACCTGCTTGGGGTTCTTTTTCTTCCTTTCTCTCTGCTCCTCCCCCACTCATGCACACGCTTTTGCTGTCTTTCTCTAAGTAAATAAACATTTCAAGAAGGGGTGCCTGAATGGCTCAGTCTGTTAAGAGTTTGGCTTCGGCTCAGGTCATTATCTCGTGGTCTATGAATTTGAGTCCCACCTCAAGCTGACAGCTCAGAGCCTGGAGCCTGCTTTGGATTCTGTGTCTCCCTCTCTCTCTGCCCCTTCCCGGCTCACACTCTCTCGAAAATAAATAAACATTAAAAAAAATTTTTAATGTGTCTCTGCTGCCTAGTCAGATCATCGTTACTGTGATTTACAGCCTTAGTTTCAGATTTCATCACTGACATCTCACTTGCACATTCAGAAGTTTGTTTGGTATTGCCAGTGTGTTACATCTTTTATTCCTGAGTATAAGACTGAAGGTAAAATCTTTTGTCTTTTACAGCTGGAAACAATGTGGAGGTAGATGAGTCTCTGTTCCAGGAAATGGATGACTTGGAGCTAGAGGATGATGAGGATGATCCGGACTATAATCCTGCTGACCCAGAGAGTGATTTGACTGACTAATGGACTATCCCCATCTGCAGAGCGGCGTGACTGCCACAGCATCTGTGGCTGTGCTGAGGTGTTGATTTTTCTTTCTTTTTTCTAAGAAAAAATAATTTTCAGGAGAATATTCTTCTGATAGCTTTCATCATTGAACTTAATAAACTGACCTTAAAATTTCAAATATAAAATGTTCAGTTCCTCTTCTTGTTAGGAATAAGGTTATATTTGAAATCATTTAGTGCTAGAGAGAGATCCAGCCTATAACAGTAAGACTAGAGACAGACTGCTACTGTGTGCAGGGGTGGGGTCATACACAAGGGCTTGTAACAACTTGGAATTTTTATGCGGAAGACAGTGATGGCTTTTGGATTCTACATGTTGTCATTAATATAAGATGGGCATGGTATATTGAAGTCTTTACAAAACCAGAAACCTAAATATAGTCAGAATTAAAATGGATTTTAGTCTTATGGTAGTATTTGAATCAGAATCCTTTGTGGTTAGTCAAAGGCGTAGGCCCTCTCCAGTTGAAGTTATTAAACACTAACCTTAATCTGTATTTTAAATGAGTGAAATCTCATGCCAGTGACACAAGTGATAGATACTGTTGCACATTCCTTATTAAGAACCTTTGTCCTTTAGTTGTGAAATAGATACATTGTGATGTTCTTCCACTTTTCTAATTTAACATCACAATTCTAATTTAACTTGTCTGGAAAGGTCTGAAGTTTAGGGGTTGTGCAGTGTCTGCAGGATAACATACATCCACATACATACGCATATGAGACCTTCTTCGTCATAGCTTGGAATGATTGACTGGGGGACTCCCGGAAAGAGAGCCAGTCTTCATGGAAGTTATGCAGGCACTGCCGTTTTGGAGAACTGAGTCTTAATCCTAATAGGAAATTACTTGTGCTATTACAAATAGCTGCTTCCTTTGAAAAATACAGGTGTCACATATCCACAGATAAGCAATATTAATCCCATGTTTATTTTTGGATGTAGATTTATGGCTAAAATCAAATTATTTAAGACAAAATTGAGGAATGTAATACTATCACTGAGAAATGTTAATACTTTTTCACCAGCTTTGGTTCTGACCAATAAAAGGAAATCCCAGTAGTGTTCATCATTTCTCTACAGAGAGAAGTCCAAAGGTTTGTGTTGTGTGAGAATTTACTTTTTCTAAGGAGAAATCCTTTCTGAAGCAGACGTATTAAGAACTTGAAAGCAGTTTAATTAAGGGTAAGAAAAGCAATGATGAGGAATTTAGTGCTGAGGTCAGTGAAGACTTGACCTTAAAGTGTCAGGAATGATTCCACTTACCTCTCACACATGATTTCTTTAAAGTATAAGGTCTTTTTTTTTTTTTTTTAAGTTTATTTATTTATTTAGAGAAAGGGTGGGGAGGGGCAGGGAGAAAGAATCCCAGCAGGCTGCACACTCAGTGCAGAGCCTAACATGGGGTTCAGACTCAAAACCCATGAGATCATGACCTGAGCCAAAATCAAAGGTTGGATGCTTAACCAATTGAACCACCCTGGTGCCCCTAAAGAATAAGTTTTATACATTTTCTTTAAGTATTGAAGTGGATTCCATCTTTGTCATTTCAGAATGTAGGCAGAGCCTGATGATATGGAAATGAAGACTCAGAGTTTGTTCTAATGGTACTCCCAAGTATTTTCCTCCATAGTAAATATTAACTTTAATATTGCCTTTGTTTTGTGGGAATTAACCAAAGACTCTACTTCTCAAACTGGAACACATATAATCCCAGGATGTGCAAAAGCATGACTGGTGGTATTTGAAACAATAATTGGCCATCTTGGATTAACAGTTTTGCTCTTGGATTTGGGATAATTTTTGCTTTTATTTTTCTACTTATGATAAATTGTATGAAGTATCATAAGATTAAAAACAAGTACTAATATGTGTATTCATTGCTGTATGCCTGTGACAATGTCTGGCACTGAATAGGCATCTATTATTTGTCAAAATGATTGTATTGTACAAAATTCTCCTGCATTTTAAACGTAAACGTAAACAAACGTTAAGGGAGTGTTTTGTTTGCCATAGGCAGCTTTGAGTAATGCCTCCAGATTCTGCACTATTTCATATTCGTCTACCAGGAGAGGTGCCTTAGGAAAAAAGTGCATAAATACTGATCTAAGGCACACACCTCTAAAAGGTTATATGAACATTTTCTAGTTGAGGTGAAACCAGAAAGAGTGATTAGTAACATTTCTTATGGTGAAAACGATGAGTTCATTGATTGTACTGTTACAAACTCCAAAGGTATATGTGTCAAGCAGCAAAGAGATGCATTCTTGGATTCTGGAAGAAAGAAGAGTGTGAGTTTTCAATATTTACATGCTAGCTCATTGTTTGTGTTATGGAGGTGCAAACAGAAAGCAGGTAAACTATCTCAGGTATCTCCTAGTGTTTTGTGTGTCTTTCAGAGAACATACATGTCCAGCAGCAAAGGTAAACATTATATCATTATAAAATAAGTCACACACTTCCAGAATTGTAGGGAATAATTTAAGAGACCATTGAGTTCTAAAATGATAGGGAAAGTTTTTCCACCAATGACACCTGGAGTAGGAGTCGATATAAATACACATATGGGAATAACATTAGCTTGTTTGCTGCTTTAGGACCTGTGTCAGAGTAACAGAGATACAGAATATTGCTGTAAGGTGTATCATGAAGTTTATAGCTTTGAGTTTAATTTCATCTTTGTTGGGCAAAGAACTCAGAAAGAAAGGGGGTGAGATGGGGTAATAATGCATGATTTAGTGCACCTTCCATTAATAAAAAATGGGAACACATTGGGAAATGTTTATAACTATGGTAAAGGAATACCAAATCAAAATTTTAAACAACGGTGCTATGCAGAGCCATTTTGGCAACACCTGAAATAAAAAGAAAAATCAGTAGTTACTTAATATTTGGATATTTTATTTATTTTGGATTTTACATTAATCTTTAGTTGTAAAACTATTGCATTAAAATACTGATCTTAATAACTGAGTTTTTGGTGCTTTTTAAAATTTTGCACCCAAGACCAGTGCCTCACTCACCTTACCATAGTCCTTGGTAGGTCCAGAACGTTTTCAGGGTTCCCTGGCCTCCATCCTAAGAATATTAGGGAGAAAGGCCTGGAGGTGGCACCTTGTGAAGATGTAGGTCAGAGGGGGCTTCTTTGTAAATGAAGATGCTCGGAAGACAAACAGAATGAGCCATACTATTACTGACTTCAAGCAGATAGTTAAACTAAAGTAATTAAGGGCCAGGAAATTACTAGATTATGGGCTACTGCACATGGTTGGGATATCAACTGGTAGGTTATAAGTCCAAGCATACCTAGATGTGATATAATCATTAAAGAAAAATGAATTACACTCCAAATTTGTTGGTATCTTGAATAAATTGGTTCTTGTAGAACTCAGACTGTCTAGAAAGTATGGATATAGAATATTTTCCACTTATACTTTTGGAATGTGTTTTTAAAGAACTTCCTGATATTAATTTGGATGTTTCTTCTGACATTTAAATTTTGTTTTTAAGGTCAGACCACTCCTATAATTTGGAAAGGCCCTTAGACTTGAGGATCTATTACTAAGGATGTTTTTTTAAAAGATAAATATTGATACTAAGGCCCTTGAAAATGACATTAAAGGAGAGTGTTAGATACATTCTCAAAGGTACGCATTTAGTATCCTTTTTTTTTTTTTGCAATCATCAACTAATTTTTAAAATATTTTTTAATTTTTTTAAAAATTTATTTCTGAAAGAGAGAGAGCATGAGCAGGGGAGGATCAGAGAGAGAGGGAGACACAGAATCTGAAACAGACTCCAGGCTCTGAGCTAACTGTCAGCACAGAGCCTGATGTGGGGCTCGAACCCACGATCCATGAGATCATGACCTGAGCCGAAGTCAGATGCTTAACCGACTGAGCCACCGAGGCACCCCAATCATCAACTTATTTTTTAAAAAGTATTTATTTATTTTGAATGTAAGCAGGGAAGGAGCAGAGAGAGAGAATCCCAAACAGGCTTTGTGCTGAGAGCACAGATAAGCGTAGAGCCTGATGAGGGGCTCAAATTCATAAACTGAGATCAGGATCTGAGCTGAATTTAAGAGTTGCATGCTTAGCTGAATGAACCACCTAGTGCCCCTATTATCAACTAATTTTATTGGATTCTATCTGAGATAGGAAGTTCTCTATGTTCATGTATTTTATGGAAGGAAGTCAGCTCTGTCTCTCTCTCTCTGACATAGATGCACAATTGAAAATGAGCCAGCTCCAGAGAGTTTGAACACAAGGGGAAAGGTGAATATTTGATATTTAATACTTCATATTTAAGTTCACCACTGAAGGTTAATGCTTGTCTAGTAAGAAAATAAAAGAGATGTTTCTGGTGGAAAGGGTGAGAACTGGAATAATAGGCTCTCTTACTAACTGGGAGCTTCTGATCATTCACTTAATCTCTGGTTCCTGGTTTGTAAGGTGGGGATCACAGTACTTCCTGAACATGACAATTTTATTCAAAAAGGACAATTAATAAACATGGTCAAGTATTGGTGAATTTTTTAATGGACTTTGTCTACAGATTTCCTCACGTTTCCACCTCCCTCACACAATGAAACTATAAGGAATAAGTGTACTGCCTTGGGCTGAATGTTTGTGTCCTCCAGAAATTCACACTGTGAAATCCCAGCCCCTAAGGTGATGATGCTAGGAGGTGAGCTTTGGGGAGGTGATGATTGAGATTAGTGCCCTTGTAACAGCAGACTTGAGCTCCCTTGCTGCTTCTGCCCTGTGAGGTCACAGTGAGAAGACCACGAAGGAAGGGGATTCTCTCTGGTTATGAATCTGCTAGTGTCATTATCCTGGACTTCCCAGCCTCAGAAGTGTGAGAAATAAGTGTCTGTTCCTAAGCCACCCAGTCTATGCTGTCTTGTGATAGCAGCCTGATTGGACTGAGACAAATACTCCTCCATTCTTCTGCCTTTATTTCATTAAAATATTGAATCTGGGAGAAAACCAAACATTTAGCAGGGCAGATGGCACTGCCTTCAGCTGCAGTTCCACAAATGTGGCCTGCATTCACCTCTGTAGCAGTCAAAATGCCTCAAGTTAAAACAGTTTGAAAGGCAGCCCAACTCCTTAGCTCCCTGTGTGATCACGTCTGGGTTTTGTAGCTGTTGCATTGCAGTTCAACTTCTCCCTCTGCCCAGAGCACCTGCCTTGACTCCTTCACAGGTGTTCTTCCTCAGGGCAGTTCCCAGTCTGAATGCAAATCTGTTTGCTGAGAGAACCCAAAGTAAAACATCTTAAGGAATGATTTTAGTGACAGCATCCTGGTGACACGGTGGCACAACAGCACTGGAGCAGAACTGGCTGAGGGCAGAGTTTGGTGGGATGACTGTTGACTAGGGCCCCTGGCTGCCCCCATACCCCAAGTGGTGCTAGGGAGGTGGTTCTGGGTGGGGTTTGGAAATATATGGGAGCATTTTTCTTTGTCACAGTATATCAGGGTGGGAAGAAGCCAGAGATCCTAGACAGTTTCTGCTGTGAGGACAGTCCCACAAGAGGAAAAACTATTGCAGAAAGAAAAGGCTCAAGAAAGAAAAAGGAAACCTTATTTCCTCTACTGGCTGCTTGTTCACATTATGTCTCCCATGCACTCTTTGGTGGTTGTGGGGTGTTTTGTACTTGTCCAGAATTTATAGATGTGTTAAGGATGGGCTGAAGGGGGTTTATTCTATCATAACAGAACTAGAGTGATAATTTTGATTCTAGGATATTAAATGGAGTTTAGACAACTATGATGTGTTTTAAGCACGCCTGTAATGGACTTACTCCAGATCAAGTCAGAGCCTTCCCAGTAGTGTGCTCACTGTTCCAGGATGAATAATATTTTTGTAGAGATAAAACAAACACCTATAATTGTTCCTTGGACCCTTGACCTTTCTTAGGTTCTTTGCCTAATCTTCCCTGTATGCCAGCTTTTTCCATGTAACAATTGTACTGCATTTAAACCTTATCTTAGTCCGCATTTAGGTAAAATTCCATGCAAGAGATTCCTTATTTAACATCTGTCATTCAACCCTACTTAAAAGGAGTAACAGGTGACATGAGTATCTTGGCAGTGTAAGCTGTTCATTTTTCTCTCTCCTCAATGACCATGTAATTGGACATCCATGACTGAATAAAAGTGCCTCTACAGAGCATACAAGGACATTAGAGATCATCCATCTGTATCCAAAGTGTGTAGACTGAGAACAGGAGAGGCTATGGGGCCAAGGGAGGTGCAGCAGCCATAGTGGCAGTGCTGGCACTGGCAGAGGAGCAGAGGAGGTGGAAAGCAAAGGTGGTAAGTCAAGTCGTCCAGGCTGCTCAGGTGCAGCTGGAGGGACCGCTTGCTCTTCAGCAGCACCTGGATTTCCCAAGAGAGAACTCTGTGGCTGGGCCCAAGGAAGGAAAGGGAAGAAGGGCAGATAAAGAGAATTGAAAGAAGACATCTCCTGCTGTCTGCCTTGGGACTTCAGGAAGAAGTCTGGGACTTCTGAGACCCCTCCCACTGATGCCACTCACCTTGGGCATACCCAAAGACCCAAGTGCTAAGCCCACAACTTTCCTGCCACTTTTTAAAAAACACAGGGTCCTTTAGATGTGCTAATTTTAGTGGTAAGTCAGATCCAGCAAGAGAAAATAAAATGTGCTATGTCATGAAATGGGAAGCAAAGGTAAGTTACTGATTGTCAATCTGTTTAACTGTTAGAGTCAAGGTAAACAAAGCCTTTCCTACATAAGAAAGATATTCCAGTCTTCAAGTAAGATGACAAAGGCACATTTCATCCACTATGAAAAATCATAGTAATACAGTATCACAGAAAAAAGGGCAATTCTTCAGCCAAAATCAAAGACAAAAATATTGTAATCTAATATATAATCCAAGATAGCTTTTATGAATAAGTTGAATAAGCTACAAGAAAATTTAGAAGGCCGTTCCATGAACTAAAGCATAAAACTCATGAAAGGAAGGAGTACTTTACCGAAGAGATTGAAATTAGAAAAAAGAAGAAAAAAAAGACCCAATCAAATTCTGGAGCTGAGGGACTCAATAAATGAGATGAAAAATGCATTAGAAAGCATTAGAAATATAGTAGGTCAAATGGAAAAGGGATTAAGTTACCTGGAGGATAGGAATTTAGAAATGATTCAAATAGGAGAGAGAACTAAGACCAAACAAGTGAAGAAACCCTATGTGAGTTATTAGACTATTAGAAAAGCCAATATAAGAATAAGTGAATCAGGAGAACACAGGAGGGGGTCAGGGTTTACTTAAATAATTTGCTGAGAGATTCCCAAACCTGGGAAATAAACTTAACATACAAGTCAACAGAGCTCTTAGAACATTTTATCTCAATGTAAAAAGACTTAATGAAAGACTTAATGAAACACATTATAAAGAGTGTCCAAAATCAATGGTCGAATACTTAAATCAGGGGAAAGAAGAATTAGCCCACAAAGAACCCCCCCACTCCCCACCCCTTACCCCCTGCACCTTAGGCTATCAGCAGATTCTCAGCAGGAACTCTATAGGCCAGAAGACAATAGAGTGACATAGTCAAGTATTGAAAGATAAACATACTAGTTATGACTATTCTATCCACCAAAAGTGTTCAGATATAAAGGGAAAAAAAGTGCATTCCCAGACAAACAGAGCTGAAGAAGTTTATCATTAGACCTGCCTTGCAAGGAATGCAGAAAGAGCTCTTCCAGCTGAAATGAAAGACACTAGTGTCACACAGAAAGTGAAATCACATAAAACTCTGGTAAAGGTGATACAGTCAAAATTAGAACATTTAGAATAGTTTGTCAAACAATTATAGAGTGAGGTAAAGGAAAAGAGCATTAAAAATAATGATAGGCACTGTAATTGGTTAACAAATTCATAGCACAATAAGAGGTAATTTGTCACATCAAAAACATAAAAGGGGGTAACATTTATAGATAAGTTAATATGAGTTGCTAGTAGCAGAAAAAGGACTAGCATTTTTATAGAAGCCTCAAGGTAACCATAAAGCAAATATATAGAACAGATACAAATGAATATGAGTTGTTAGCAAAAGAAAAAGGACAACATGTTTTATGTCAGCCTCAAGGAAACCCTGAAGCAAAAATCTAGAGCAGACACCAAATATGAAAAAAAAAAAAAAAAGACCACATATTATGACAAAAACCACCAATTTATAAAGGTAGACAAACAGAATGAAAGAGAAATAATATAGATGGAAAATAAACAGAAAGCAAATGAACACTAGTAAGTCCTTACATATTAATAATCCCCTTTAATATAAATGGACAAATTTACCAATCATAAAGCACACAGTGTTTGGATGGATAAAGAAACAGGGCCCAACTATATGCCACCTACAGGAGACATATCAGCTCTAAAGACTTACATAAGCTCAAAGTGATGGGATGGAAGATGATTTTCCAAGCAAGCAGAAACCAAAAGACAATAGTTGTAGCCTACTATATATCAAACAAAATGGATTTCAAGTCAAACTCAAAAGTTTGTCTTGTCAAAAGACAAGAAGGTCATTATGTAATGATAAAGGGGTCAATACATCAGAAGATGTAAAAGCCACAAGTATTTGTACTCCCAACATTCAGGCATTGAAATCTAAGCAAATACTAACTGGCCTTTAGGGAGTATACAGCAATCCATTAATACTAGGGGACTTCATTACCCTACTGTCAGCAGTAGATAGGCTATGCAGACAGAAAATCAACAAGGAAACATTGCAATGGAACAATACCTTAGAAGAAATGGATTTAAGAGACTTCTTTTTTTTTTTTTTAACTTAATTTTTTGAGACAGAGACAGAGAGCAAGCTGGGGAGGGGCAGAGAGAAAGAGGGAGACACAGAATCCAAAGCAGCTCCAGGCTCTGAGCTAAGCGCAGAGCCTGATGCAGGGCTTGAACTCACAAACTTAGATCATGACCTGAGTCAGTCAGATGCTTAACCAACTGAGCCACCCAGGTGCCCCTAAGAGACTTCTATAGAACAGTCCATCTAATACCTGCAACGTACACACTCTTTATTCTGCAGGATAGATTATATGATGGGACACAAAACAAATCTTAGCAAATTTCAGACTATTTATGGAGCTGACAATAAGAAAGTGAGCAGATCCACAAATATGTGAAACTGAACAACACACTTCTCAATAACTAATGGGTCAAAAGTAAATCAAAAGTAAAATAAAAGATCATCTGAAAACAAATGAAATGGAAATACAACATATCAAATTTTATGCGACAGAAAAAACTGTTCTGAATATAAATTTAATCATAAATATCAGAGAATTAGGAAGACATTAAATAAACTACCTAATTTTACAGCATAAGGAACTAAAGAAGAACAAGTTAAGCCCAAACTTATCAGAAGCAAGGAAATGACAGAGATAAAAGATCAGAACAGAAATAAATGAAATGGAGACCAAAAAGAAAAAAGAAACAACAAAGCTAAGGTCTGGTTCTTTGAAAAGATCAACCAAATTTAGAAAATTTTAGCTACATAAGCTAAGAACAAAAGAGAGAAGACTCAAATAAAATTGGAAACAAAAAAGGAGACATGGCAATACATAGGAGCATAAAATTGTATGCCAACAAATTACATGACCTAGAAAATAGGATGCATTTCTAGAAACACGCCTTAGCAAGACAATCCAGAAGAAAGAGAAAAATATGAATAGACAAATGGCTAAATTGGGAGATTTATCAGTAACTAGCCCAACACAACCCCCAAGGACCAGACGGCTTTATAGGTGAATTCTACCAAACACTTAAAGAAACAGCATCATTCCTCCACAAACTCTTCCATAATATCAAAGTGAAAGGCATGCATCTAAACTCATTCTATGGGGTCAGTGTTACTTTCATCCCAAAACCAGATAAAATATCACAAGAAAATAATACTATAGACCAATATCCCTGATGCAAAAATTCTCAATAAAATAGCAAATTAAATCCAAGAACACATTAATGCATTATACACCTGGACCAAATAGGATTTATCTCTAGGATGCGAGTTTCCTTCAACACACACACCTCAATGAATGTAATATATCAATAAAATAAAAGATAATACCGTAACTATCTCAATAGACACAGAAAAATGCAACTAACAACATACTGATTTCATGTTATAAAGCCTTAATAGATTGAGTATAGAAGGAATGTACCTCAATGTACTAAGGACTATATATGACAAGCTACAGCTATTATCATATTCAGTAGTGAAAAGGTGAAAGCTTTTCCTCTAAGAACAGGATTAAGACATGGATGCCCACTCTCACCACTACTGTGGTCCTAGAAGTTCTGGCTAAACCCATTAGGCAAGACAAAGAAGTAAAAGGCACCCAAATCAGAAAGGCAAGAATAAATGGTCACTATGTGCAAATGATATGATTTTAAAAATGGAAAATCCCAAAGAGTCAGTCACAAAACTGTTCAAATTAATCAGCTAGAGTAAAGTTGCAGGATACAAAATCTATGTACAGAAATCAGTTTCATTATTTTATAGTAATAATGAAACATCTGAAAAAAAATTTCTCATTCATAGTTCATAGTAGCATCAAAACAAAAACAAAAAATCTTAGTAAATTTAGCCAGGGAAATGAAAAACCTGTACAATGAAAAGTACAAGACTTTGCTGAAAGAAATCAAAGAAGACACAAACAAATGGAAAGACATCTCATGTTTGTGGATTAGAAGACTTAATATCAGAAAATGTCCATACTACCCAAAGGTATCAAGAGATTCAACTCAGTACTCATCAAAATACCAAAATCATTCACAAAAACAAGGCAACAATCCCAAAACATATCTTTCAGTAGTTTAACGGTGATATGTGTAGTTCTTGACCTATTCACATTTATCCTATTTGTTCATCAAGCTTTCTGGATGTGTAAATATTTTTCATTAAATGTGAGAAATTCTTGGCCATAATTTCGTCAAAGATTTTTTTCTGTTTTCTTCTTTTGCATATGTTCCTCTGTTTGTTATGTGCTACAGGTCTCTGAAGTTATGTTCAATTTTCTTCATTCTTTGTTTTTCTGTTCTTTTCATCCTTTGTAATTCTTTGATCTATCCTCATGTTCCATGATTCTTTCTTCTGTCAGATCAAACTTTTTGAGATCTAAGGACTCAATAAATGGACATTGTTTTATAGCTCCCTCCCGCCCTAAGTGCAGCATCTGGGTCTATTCAGAGATAGTTTTTACTAATTGCCCTTTTCCCCCCTGAATATGTGTCACACTTTCTTGTTTTTTGACATATGGTACTTTTTTAAGAAACTGGATATTTTAGGTAATACACATTCTCTAGATTCTAACTTGTCCTGGAAGTGGTTGTTCTGCTTTTTTTTTTTTTTTCTTTTCATTTTCTGTATAGTGGTTTACTAGAACTAATTATGGAGTCTATCCCCAACAATATACACATTTTCATATCACTACTCAGAGTTTTCTTTTCAAATGATGAGACACTGACAACCAAATAAACTGTCTCTACTGAAAAATGAAGAACCACATATGCAGCAAATGTACTGTAAAAATGTTAATTTTTGAAAAATACTGTAAAATGCTTTATAGAAACAAATTCCTAATGATAACTAAGAATTAGATGCTTTTCCATAAGTCTCCTTTCTGTAAAGATCATCTTGATGCCCAACAAATCTCATTATATTAAAATCTCAGTGTCTTAGAACTGAAAAGAACCTTATTAATATTTTCTATACCAGTAATTCTGAGATTAGGATTCACCTGGGCAGATACATATATACACATTCGTACATACACCCATACACACATTTACACATATGCCTACACCAATGGTTCTCAAAGTGTTGTCCCCAAGCCACTAGCACAGCATCATCTGAGAATTTGATAGAAATACAGATTTGCAGGCCCCACCACAGACCTGCAGAATCAGAAACTCTGGGAATGCAACCCAGCAACCTGAATTTAATATTAGTGTGATTCATGTACAGAAGTTCTAGAATCACTAGCTAGAGCAGAAGTCCAGATTGGTTTAATTGGTCTGGGAATAGAGTTAAGCATTGACATCTTTTACTTGCCCCAGGAAAATGCAGCCAGAATTGAGAACTGAACTATATGTGTTCCTTCCATTTATAGCAAGAATGCTGAGTCCAGTGAGAATAAACGATTCTTCCAAGTTATCAGGTTTTATGGTATTTTTATGTTTTCCAAAACAAGGAGGTAAAGAGGATTTCTTCTGATACCACACAGC
>NW_024082295.1:140083-151417 GCF_003009895.1 Hyaena hyaena
CTGAGCCACCCAGGACCCCCATGAATTTGAGAGTTTTTAAAACCACATATAAGTCCTCTGTGAAGACGTCACAGAGCAAACAGCTATAATTTTGACGGGGTCCAATTTATCAGACGGTCTAACGAATCATACTTTTGGCGTTGTGTCTAGGAATTCACGAAGATCTCCTTCCCCAGTACTTTCCATCATCGTTATCATTTTATGTTTCATATTTAGGTTTATGATGTTTTGAGTTAATTTTTCTACAGAGTGAGATATGGGAGCTATTTTCACATATTCACATCCAAATGGTCAGTACCGCTCGAGAAAAGATAATCTCTGAACTCAAGCTTTTTGGCGCCTTCGTCAGAAGTCACCTGACCTGCCGTGCGAGGCTCTGGCCTGACCTTCCTCCATCCGTGCATCTGCGCCGTCCCTGCCCCCAGACTGCCTCCAGCACCACGGCCTTAAGTGGCGTCCACACAGCGTGCCTCTCCCCTCCTCCGGGTTCTTTCCCAGACTGGCTTTGCTACTCTCCTTCCTTTGTTTTCTACGTAAATTTGAGAATCGGCTTCTCACATCTACAGAAACGCCCGCAGGGGTTTTGCTTTAAATTGGGTCAGTGTAGGGGCGCCTGGGTGGCTTAGTCGGTTAAGCGTCCGACGTTCGCTTAGGTCATGATCTCGCGGTTCGTGGGTTCGAGCCCCGCGTCGGGCTCTGTGCTGACTGCCAGCTCAGAGCCTGGAGCCTGTTTCAGTCTGTGACTCTCTCTCTCTCTGACCCTCCCCTGCTCACGCTGTCTCTCTCTCTCTCTCTCCTAGAAATAAATAAAAATATTTTAAAAAAATAAATAAATAAACTGCTATTGTTAATATGAAAAATGAAAACCCCAAAATAAGTTAATTGCACTTTTTTGGACATTTAAGGAGTGAAAAAAATAATTGACTCGAGTCAGAAGTTCTCATCCTACTTTAACCAGTACTTACCTAAGGGATCAGAACAAGTTACCACCTAATCTGACCTCCGTTTCCTTCATCTTGTCAAAAGAGATTAGAGTTTCTTTCCAAGTTCCTTCTAATTTTCTAGCAGAGTCAGTGCTTCTAATGAGTGTTGTTTTTCTCTTGGACTATAATTACTTTCAGATTTTTTATTGCGTTGTCTCTAAAAAGTGTCAGTGTTGGGGTGCCGGGGTGTCTCAGATAGTTGTGTCTGGCTTCAGCTCAGGTCATGATCTTGCAGTTTGTGAGTTTGAATCCTATGCCGGGCTCTGTGCTGACAGCTCAGAGCCTGGAGCCTGTTTCAGATTCTGTGTCTCCCTCTCTCTGTGCCTCTCCCCAACTCGCACTCTGTCTCTCTCTCAAAAATAAAATAAAAACATTTTAAAATTAAAAAAAAAGAATCATAAGAATCAGTTTACTTTCCTTAATTTTTTTATTTTAGTGAATTGCGATTATTCCTTTCCAGCAATTAACAACTCTGGCTTCAGGAAATGTGTTATGTTTTAATTTAGAAAGTACTGTGAGAAAAAGGTTGTCTTCATAATTACAAGATCCAATTTCTGTCAAACACTTCTTTGTTTTTAATTTAAATTTTAGTTCACATAAAGGGCAATATTGGCTTCAGGAATAGAATTCAGAGATTCATCACTTACATACAACACCCAGTGCTCATCATAAGTGCCCTCCTTAACACCCATTATCCATATATTCCATCTCCCACCCTTCTCCCTCCATCAACCTCAGTTTGTTCTCTATTGCTGAATCACTGTGGTTTAAACACTTTCTTAACAGTAATGATTACTCAAATAAAAGGGATTAAATCCTTCCTTTGGATCAAATTTTAATTTAATGAAAGGTGACAATAGGACAGATGAAACCATGAATTCCAAAGTTACTGAGAGTAGCTCTAAGTAAGAAACACAATGTTACCTTCACCAATAGGGGTGAGAGGAGATGTGTTAGGAAGGACTTGAGTCCAGTTCCAAATCAGATAGTGTGCATGCCATAACATCAACAGATGCCAAAGATTGGCTATTTATCTTAGTGTACGTGAAGAAATGCTTGTTGTTCAGGAAGCACTAACAATAGAAGAGAAGCAGCATCTAAGGTCAATAACCCGAGTACATATAGAGGGAATTTGAATAAACCTTAGATGTTTATCCTTTAGGGCCATTCTGTTTAGAAGACAAACTGGATAGAGTGTGGAACCCCTGACAAAGAGGACACAAAACAGTACCTGAAGAGTCAACCCCAGGACTTATTCCCTCTGTGATATAGTGGTATGAAGACCTCACCACTCGCTCAGCACAAAACTGAGGGGGATAATGGCAGGTAAATGGTGATTAGTAGTTAAATGAGTATTATATTTGTGTCAAGCAAATTGTAAAATTATGGAAAGTCCCTAGTCCTTCAAAATAAATGTATTTATTTCTTGCGGACATGAATTTCTTGTCTCAACTTCTCAATTGTTCACCCTACACATATTCTCTATTTTGTTTCATAAGAAACAGCACAAAGATTTCAGGACACCAATAGTAGTGCTGTTGAAGTAGAAGAAACTTAATCCATTGTGCTCCTGACCTATGGCCATTAGAGTATCATGAGTGAGAGAGCAAGCAAATACATCTTTATTTTCTGGTATGATTCAAAAGCAAAGATTTTGGACCATGCACAGCAGCTCTGAGTAGCACTGAGCTGCTGGAACCATTTACCATCCATTATTTGTGATAAATGCATCAGGGCTTTCCTCCAGTCTTTTGGATGATCTGTTGGTCAGCATCAGCCTAATCCTTTCTCTTTAATGGGTTATTGATTCTGGGAGCTCTGCTAATGGGTGAATCCCTAAATCTCTGTGGAAAATTTAGTCTTTATGTATCAGCAGCAACACAATTATTCTTCTCATTGGCATTTATATTAGAATTTAGCACTTAATTTGAACAAACTATAAGTGAGTAGTTTCATTCTTGATTGGGGTGAGAATCTTTTCACTTTTCCTTTCTAGGTTCTTTGGCTTGTATAATAATCAAATTGACATAAGACAGATCAACAGGAGAAAAACTTAATTACATGTGTATGGGAGACCCACAAGGCATGAAGAGTCAAAGAGTACCACAAGTGAAGTTTATATGCCATCGTGAGCTAAGGAGAAGCAGGTAAAAGGGTATCGAAAGACAATTCACAAGAAATGCCAAGAGCGCATGTTTGATAAACAGAAATGCATCTTGCCATGCGGTTGGAGTCTTTCAGAAATAAAAAAGTTATATGTGGTAGTAACTCTTTTTCTGGTACAGGCCCACATCTAAATCCTTTTAGCCAGTTAAGGAAAATGTAAAAAGCTTTTGTGAGTCTGCTGGGCCTTAATTGCTTTTAGCTAAAGAAAAAATTCCACCTGCCAAATTGACGTTTTTAGGGGTGACATCCTCTGCCCTCCTCTCCCCGCCCCACCCCAGAGTTCTCTGAACTGTACTAGTTATGCTGTTTCAGGTGTTTGGTGATTATATCAAACAGTTGGCTAAATACATATAAGTTACCAGCTCTTATATGTGAAACAAAACTGTACTATAACTCATTGCTCTGATTTTCAATTAAGGGAGCCATTACATGTTTCCAAATATTTATTTAGAAATTTAAGAACATATACCATGGTACAATTCACCATGATAGTAGTAATTATACACTAGGATCTAATATAAGTAGAATATGATGGTAGAATTATGTTTACTTCATGAAAAGATCAAGATGTTACAAGCTCATTGTTATTGTTTTGTTCCCAAGACATGGAATTGACTATTCTTAGGGAGTCACTGCTTCTTTAGAATGGAAGTTAACATTAGAGCCCAATGGGTATGGTTGTGTAAATTAGGTTGTTTCTTTGAACATAGGATTCCAAAGAAGAGACACCTTAAATAACTCTAATGACAGAATAACTTACCTCCTGTCTCTGCTTCCACCTTCCCTCTCTGGTCCCCCACTTCCTTCCCTGGATGTGAATTTTTATTGATGCTTACATTTTTATTTGCAGCTTTCATGAATCTCCTTCGTAGAATTCCCCTGGAAAGCCGTCTGGCCCTGGACTCTTGTTTTTCCGGAAAGTTTTGACTACTAATTCTATTTCTTTACTGGTTATGGGTCTGTTCAAATTTTCTATTTCTTCCTGTTTCAGTTTTGGTAGTTTATATGTTTCTAGGAATTTGTCCATTTCTTCCATATTGCCCATTTTATTGGTATATAATTGCTCATAATTTTCTCTTATTATTGTTTGCATTTCTGCTGTGTTGCTTGTGACCTCTCTTCTTTCATTCTTGATTTTATTTGGTGCCTTTCCTTTTTCAAACTGCCTAAGCGTTTTAATTCTTTCAAAGAACCAGCTTCTGGTTTCATTAATCTTTTCTACTGGGTTTTTGTTATTGTTGTTGTTTTGTTTTGATAGCATTGATTTCTGTTCTAATCTTTATTATTTCCTGTCTTCTGCAGGTTGTTGTTTTTTTTAAGTTTTTTTTTTTTTTTTCTAGGAGAGAGAGAGAGACAGCGTGAGCAGGGGAGGGTCAGAGAGAGAGGGAGTCACAGACTGAAACAGGCTCCAGGCTCTGAGCTGGCAGTCAGCACAGAGCCTGACGCGGGGCTCGAACCCACGAACCACGAGATCATGACCTAAGCGAAAGTTCGACGCTTAACCAACTAAGCCACCCAGGCGCCCCCTGCAGGTTTTGGGTTTTATTTGCTGTTCTTTTCCCAGCTCTTTAAGGTGTTAAGTTTAGTTTGTGTATCTGAAAACTTTCTTCCTTCTTTAGGAAGACTGGATTGCTATATACTTCCCTCTGATGACTGACTTTGCTGAGTCTCAGAGGTTTTGGGCTATGCTGTTATCATTTTCATTGGCTTCCATGTACTTTTTAATTCCTTCTTTAAATTCTTGGTTAGCCCATTCATTCTTTAGTAGGATGTTCTTTAGTCTCCACGTATTTGTTATGTTTCCACATTTTTTCTTGTAGTTGATTTTGAGTTTCATAACGTTGTAGTCTGAAAATATGCATAGTATTATCTTGATCTTTTTGTACTTGTTGAGGGTCATGAAGCTTGTAAAGAGAGGCTGTCATTCCTAGTTTTTCTAGTAATAGTATAACTGTCAAAATATATTTTTTAATTACTTATTTCCCTTTTTCTTATAATGGCTCTTGGCTCAGGCTTCCTGGAATTGCTTTGGAAATTGTGTGATTCTGAAGGTCTTATTTTGTCTACTCTTCCTATGACCAACTATTTTGGGGAAATAGAAAAAAAGGACACTTCAGAGTCATCTGGAAGAATCTCCAAGTCAAATAAAACCTCAGAGTTCATAGTAACAAATAGATTTTCCCTAAGGCTACCTACAGATAATAATGAAAGGCAAAGTACACCCATCAATGATGACTCACAAAGTTTGGTTTGCACCTTCAGCATATGACCCATAATTTAATGCTTTCTTCCATACTTACTTTGTGCCATTGTCCATTGGTCATTATGAACAATTTAATTGCTCACATGCAATTTCTCGGGCATTCTGGAATATATTCATATCTATTATTTCATGCTTGTATCACCCTCAATTACTCTAAACAAGTTGCAATATAGGAAAGAAAACAAAATCAAATTAAAAATTATTTTTAAAAAGTTATCAAAAACCTTATGAATACATAACTACCAGCCAGAAAGTATATAAAGTATATAAAGAAAACTTGTACAAGCCTGCCAAAAGCTAAAATATTGTACTACAATTCCAGTATATATACCTATATATAATACATATCTATATATAATACATATGTATTCTATTCTATTCTATACATATCTTCTTTATACATTCATAGGTCGATGGATGCTTGGACTCTTTATGAAATTTGACTATTGTTTATAATGCTGGTATAAACACTGGAATGCCTGTACACCTTCAAATATGTATTTTTGTATCCTAGTAGTGCAATTCCTAGAACTTAGGGTTGTTCTATTTTTAACTTTTTGAGTAACCTTCATACTGTTTTCCAGAGTGGCTTCACCAGTTTGTATTCCCACCAAGAGTGTCAGAGAATTCTCTTTTCTCTGCATTCTTACCAACATCTGTTGTTCCTGTGTTGTGCATTTTTGCCATTCTGACAGGCATGAGGTTGTGCCTTATTCTGGTTTTGGTTTGTATTTCCCTGATGATGAGTGATGTTGAGCATCTTTTCATGTGTTTGTTAGCCATCTGGATGTCTTCTTTGGAAAAAGATCTATTCATGTTTCTGCCTATTTCTTAACTGGATTATTTATTTTTTGGATGTTGAGTTTAGAAAGTTCTTTATAAACTTTGGGTACTAATCCTTTATCAGATATGTCATTTCCACGTATCTTCTCCTATTCCAAAGGTTGCCTTTTACTTTTGTTGATTGTTTCCTCTGCTGTGCAGAAGTTTTATCTTGATGAAGTTCCAATAGTTCAATTTCAATTTTGTTTCCCTTGACTCTTGGAGATATATCTAGTAAATAGTTGTTGCAGCTGGGTCAAAGATATTGCTGATTATGTTCTATCGGGTTTTGATGATTTTTGTCTCAGACTTAGGTCTTTTATCCATTTCAGGCTTATTTTTGTGTATGGTGTACAAAAGAGGTCCAATTTCATTCTTCTGCTTGTTGATTTTCAGTTTTCTGAACACTAATTGTTGAAGAGACTGTCCCCCCCCCCCACCAGCAGATATATTCTTTCTTGATTTCTTGAAGATTAGTTGATCATATAGTTGTGAAACATTTCTGGGTTTTCTGTTCTGTTGATATGTGCGTCTGTTTTTGAGCCAGTGTGATACTCTGTTGCTCACTACAACTTTGTAATACAACTTGAAGTCTGGAATCATAATGCCTCCAACTTTGTTTTCTTTTTCATTATTGCTTTGTCTATTCAAGGACCTTTGTCATTCCATTCAAATTTTAGGTTTGTTTGTTGTAGCTCTGTGGAAAGTGCTTGTAGTATTTTGATAGGGATTGCAGTTAATGTGTAGATTGCTTTGGGTAGTATAGACATTTCACCAATATTTGTTCTTCTAATCCATGAGCATAGAATGATTTTCCATTTCTTCATATCATCTTCAATTTCTTTCTTAAGTGTTCTAAGTTTTGAGATCCTTTACCTTTTTGCTTAGGTTTATTTCTTGGTATCTTATAGGTCTTGGTGCCATTGTCAAGCGATCAATTCCTTGATTTCTCTATCTGCTGCTGCATTATTGGGGTACAGAGATGTGACAGATTTCTATACATTGATTATATAATCTGCAACTTTGTAGAATTCAAGTATCAGCACTAGCAGTTGTTCGGTGGAGTCTTTTGAGTTTTTCTCATAGAGTATCATGTCATGTGCAAATAATAAAAATTTGACTTGTTCCTTGCCAATTTGTATGTATTTCTTTCTGTTGTCATTTCTGAGACAGACTTCCAGTATTATGTTCAAAAACAACAGTGAGAGTGGACATCTTTCTCTTGTTCCTGACTTTACAGGAAAAGCTCCCAGTTTTTCCCCATTGAGGGTTATATTAGCTTTGGGTCTTTCATATGTGCCCTTATGATATTGAGGTATGTTCCCTCTATCCCTACTTTGTTGAGGAGTTTTTTCATGAAGGATGTTGTACTTAGTCAAATATTTTTTCTGGATCTATTGTGGGGATCATATGACTCTTGTCTTTCTTTTATTAATTAGTATATCACATTGATTGATTTGCAAATACTGAACCACCTTTGCAGCCCTGATTAAATCCTACTTGATCATGGTGAATGATTCTTTTAATGTACTGTTGGATTCAATTTGCTAGTATCTTGTAGAGAATTTTTGCACCCACCTTCATTAGGGATATTGGCCTGTAATTCTCTTTTTTAGTGGGGTCTTTGTCTGGTTTTGTACATGTGCTAGAATTGAGCACTGTCTGGTTTTGGAATCAAGGTAAATCTAGCATCATAAAATGAGTTTGTAAGTTTTCCATCCATTTTTATTTTGGGAGACAGTTTAAGAAGAACAGGTATTGGGGCGCCTGGGTGGCTTAGTCGGTTAAGCGTCCGACTTTCGCTTAGGTCATGATCTCGCGGTTCGTGGGTTCGAGCCCCGCGTCGGGCTCTGTGCTGACTGCCAGCTCAGAGCCTGGAGCCTGTTTCAGTCTGTGACTCCCTCTCTCTCTGACCCTCCCCTGCTCACGTTGTCTCTCTCTCTCTCCTAGAAAAAAATAAAACATTAAAAAAATTAAAAAAAAAAAAAAAAGAAGAAGAAGAACAGGTATTAACTCTTCTTCAGATGTTTGGTAGAAATCTCCTGGGAAGCCATCTCGCCTTGGACTTTTGTTTGCTGGGAGATTTTTGGTTACTGATTCAATTCTTAGCTGATTGGCCTGTTCAAGTTTCTGTTTCTTTCTGTTTTTAGTTTTGGTAGTTTGTGAGTGTCTATCCATTGCTTCCAGAACTTACCCATTGCTTCCATATTGCCTAATTTGTTGGCATATGATTCCTCATAATCTTCTCTTATAATTATTTGTATTTCTGTGGTGTTGTGATCTTTCTCATTACTGATTTTATTTTTTTGATTCCTTTGTCTTTTCTTTCTGATAAGTCTGGCTGGACTTACATGGGTTTATCAATTTTATTAATTCTTTCAAAGAACCAGGTTTTACTATCAGTTCTACTGTATTTTGTTTGTTTGTTTCTATATAATTTATTTCTGCTCTAATTTTTCTTATTTACTTTTTTCTTCTTGCGTTAGGTTTTATTTGTTGTTCTTTTTCTAACTCCTTTAGATATAAATTTAGGTTACATGTTTGAGACTTTTCTTGCTTCTTGAAGTAGGCCTGTGCTATATACTTCCACCATATGTCTGCTTGTGCTGCATCATAAAGGTTTTGGGCCATGAGGTTTTCATTTTCACTTGTTTCTACACATTTTTAAACTTCCTTCTTTGGGGCGTCTCAGTGGCTCAGTTGGTTAAGTGTCCAACTCTTGATTTTGTTGTTGTTGTTGTTGTTGTTGTTGTTGTTGTTGTTGTTGTTGTTGAGAGGATTAAAGTGGCATGACTTTATTTACATTTTTGGGTTTTTTTTTCTTAAATAGTTTATTGTCAAGTTGGTTTTAATATAACACCCAGTGCTCATCCCAACAAGTGCCCTAACTATGCCCATCACCCCTCTAACCCTCTCCCCGACCTGCATCAGCTCTCAGTTTGTTCTTAGGATTCAAGAGTCTCTCATGGTTTGCCTCCCTCCCTCTCCCCAACTATTTTTCCCTTTCTTCTCCCTCATGGTCCTCCATTAGCTTCCTTCTAATCCACCTATATGTGCAAACATATGATATGTGTCCTTCTCTGCCTGACTTATTTCACTCATATAACACCCTTTACTTCTATACATGTTGCCACACCTGGCCACATTTCATTCCTTCTCACTGCCATGTAGTATTCCATTATATAAATATACCACATCTTCTTGATCCATTCATCAGTTGATGGACACTTAGATTCTTTCCATGTCTTGGCTATTGTTGAGAGTGCTGCTATGAACATTGGGGTCCATGTGCCCCTATGCATTAGCACTCTTGTATCCCTTGGGTAAATTCCTCTGGATCCTAGGGGAGATCTATTGTTAATTTTTTGAGGATTTACACTGTTAATCCTCCACACTGTTTTCCAGAGGGGTTGCACCAGTTTACATTCCCACCAACAGTGTAAGAGGGTGCCCATTTCTCCACATCCTCGCCAGCATCTAGAGTCTCCTGATTTGTTCATTTTCACTACTCTGACTGACGTGAGGTGGTATCTCAGTGTGGTTTTGATTTGTATGATATGCCATGTGACTCTGAGCATCGTTTCATGTGTCTATTGGCCATCTGGATGTCCTCTTTGGGGAAGCGTCTGTTCTTATCTTCTGCCCATTTCTTCACTGGATTGTTTGTTTTTCAGGTGTGGAGTTTGGTGAGTTCCTTATAGATTTTGGATACTAGCCCTTTATCTGATATGTCATTTGCAACTACCTTTTCCCATTCCTTCAGTTTTATGGATTGTTTCCTTTGCCGTGCAGAAGCTTTTATCTTGATGAGGTCCCAGTAGTTCATTTTTGCTCGTGATTCCCTTGCCTTTGGGGATGTATCAAATAAGAAATTGCTGCGGTTGAGGTCAAGGAGGTTGGTTCCTGCTTTCTCTTCTAGGGTTTTGATTTTTTCCTGTCTCACATTCAGATCCGTTATCCATTTTGAGTTTATTTTTGTGTATGGTCTGAAAAAGTGATCTAGTTTCATTCTTCTGCATGTTGTTGGCCACTTCTCCCAGCACCATCAGTTAAAGAGGCTGTCTTTTTTCCATTGGATACTCTTTCCTGCTTTGCCAAAGATTAGTTGGCCATACGTTTGTGGGTCCAATTCTGAGTTCTCAATTCTCTTCCATTGGTCTATGTGTCTGTTTATGTGCCAATACCATACTGTCTTGATTACAGCTTTGTAGTAGAGGCTGAAGTCTGGGATGGTGATGCCTCCCATTTTGGTTTTCTTCTTCAATATTACTTTGGCTATTGGGGGTCTTTTGTGGTTCCACACAAACTTTAGGATAGTTTGTTCTAGTTTGAGAAGAATGCTGGTACAATTTTGATTGGGGTTGCATTGAATGTGTAGATTTCTTTGGGTAGTAATGACATTTTAACAATATTTATTCTTCTGACCCATGAGCATGGAATGTTCTTCCATTTCTTTGTGTCTTCTTCAATTTCCTTCATAAGTTTTCTATAGTTTTCATCATACAAATCTCCTATATCTTTGGTTAGGTTTATTCCTAGGTATTTTATGTTTTGTTTTTTTGTGTGTGCAATTGTGGATGGGATCAGTTTCTTGATTTCTCTTCCTCTTGCTTCATTATTGGTGTATAAAAATGCAACCAATTTATGTATGTTGATTTTGTACATGCAACTTTGCTGAATTCATAGATCAGTTCTAGTAGGCTTCGAGTGGAGTCTGTCGGGTTTTCTATGTAGAATACCATGTTGTCTGCGAAAAGTGAAAGTTTGACTTCTTCTTTGCCAATTCTGATGCCTTTGATTTCCTTTTGTTGTCTGATGGCTGATGCTAGGACTTCCAGCACTATGTTAAAGTGGTGAGAGTGGACATCCCTGTCATGTTGCTGATCTCAGGGGAAAATTCTCAGTTTTTTCCCCATTGAGGATGATGTTAACTGAGGGCTTCTCATAGATGGCTTTTATGATGCCTAAGTAAGTTCCTTCTATCCTGACTTTCTCAAGGGTCTTTATTAAGAAGGGATGCTGCATTTTGTCAAATGCTTTTTCTGCATCTATCGACAGGATCATATGGTTTTTATATATATATTTTTTAATGTGATGTAT
>NW_024082295.1:154190-197076 GCF_003009895.1 Hyaena hyaena
TTGGGTAGTAATGACATTTTAACAATATTTATTCTTCTGACCCATGAGCATGGAATGTTCTTCCATTTCTTTGTGTCTTCTTCAATTTCCTTCATAAGTTTTCTATAGTTTTCATCATACAAATCTCCTATATCTTTGGTTAGGTTTATTCCTAGGTATTTTATGTTTTGTTTTTTTGTGTGTGCAATTGTGGATGGGATCAGTTTCTTGATTTCTCTTCCTCTTGCTTCATTATTGGTGTATAAAAATGCAACCAATTTATGTATGTTGATTTTGTACATGCAACTTTGCTGAATTCATAGATCAGTTCTAGTAGGCTTCGAGTGGAGTCTGTCGGGTTTTCTATGTAGAATACCATGTTGTCTGCGAAAAGTGAAAGTTTGACTTCTTCTTTGCCAATTCTGATGCCTTTGATTTCCTTTTGTTGTCTGATGGCTGATGCTAGGACTTCCAGCACTATGTTAAAGTGGTGAGAGTGGACATCCCTGTCATGTTGCTGATCTCAGGGGAAAATTCTCAGTTTTTTCCCCATTGAGGATGATGTTAACTGAGGGCTTCTCATAGATGGCTTTTATGATGCCTAAGTAAGTTCCTTCTATCCTGACTTTCTCAAGGGTCTTTATTAAGAAGGGATGCTGCATTTTGTCAAATGCTTTTTCTGCATCTATCGACAGGATCATATGGTTTTTATATATATATTTTTTAATGTGATGTATCACATGGATTAATTTGCAAATATTGAACCAGCTCTGTAACCCAGGAATGAATCCCACTTGATCATGGTGGATAATTCTTTTTATATGCTGTTGAATTCAATTTGCTAGTATCTTGTTGAGGATTTTTGCATCTGTATTCATCCAGAATATTGGCATGTAGTTCTCGTTTTTTGCTGGGTCTCTGTCTGGCTTGGGAATCAGAGTGATGCTGGACTCATAAAATGAGTCCGGAAGTTTTTCTTTGATTTGTATTTTTTGAAATAGCTTGAGAAGAATGGGTATTAATTCTGTTTTAAATGTCTGATAGAATTCTCCAGGAAAGCCATCTGGCCCAGGGAACTTATTTGTTGGGAAACTTTTGATAACTGATTCAATTTCTTCACTAGTTATGGGTCTGTTCAGGTTTTCTATCTCTTCCTGTGTGAATTTTGGTTGTGAGTGTGTGTTTAGGAATTTGTCCATTTCTTCTAAGTTGTCTAGTTTGTTGGCATATAGTTTTTCATAGTATTCCCTGATAATTGCTTGTATTTCTGAGGGATTGTTTGTAATAAGTCCATTTTCATTCGTGATTTTATCTGTTTGAGTGCTCTGTCTTTTCTTTTTGAGAAGCCTGGCTAGAGGTTTGTCAGTTTTGTTTATTTTTTCAAAAAACCAACTCTTGGTTTCATTGATCTGTTCAACTGGTTTGTTTGGGGTTTTTTTGTTTGTTTGTTTCTATATTGTTTATTTCTGCCCTGATTTTTATTATTTCTCTTCTCCTACTTGGTTAGGGGTGCTCTTGTTGCTCTACCTCTAGTTCCTTTAGGTGCACTGTTAGATGTTTGCACTTGTGCTTTTTCTAATATCTTGAAATAGGCCTGGAGTGCAATGTATTTTCCTCTTAGGACTGCCTTTACCACATCCCATAGAGTTTGGATTGTTGTATTTTTGTTTTCATTTGTTTCCATATATTTTTAAATTTCTTCTCTAATTCCTAATTGACCCATTCGTTCTTTAGTAGGGTGTTCTTTAACCTCCATGTTTTTGGTGGTTTTCCAGACTTCTTCCTGTGATTGATTTCAAGTTTCATAGCTTTGTGATCTGAAAGTCTGCTTGGTATGTTCTCAATTCTTTTATATTTATTGAGGGCTGCTTTATGTCCCAGTATGTGATCTATTTTGGAGAATGTGCCATGCATACCTGAGAAGAAAGTGAATTCCATGGCCTCAGGATGTAGAGTTCTAAATATATCTGTCAAATCCATCTGGTCCAATGTATCATTCAAGTCCATTATTCTTTAGTGATTTTCTGTGTAGTTGATCTATCAATTGCTGTAAGTGGAGTATTAAAGTCCCCTGCTATTAGCACATTCTTATCCATAAGATTGTTTCTGTTTGTGATTAATTGTTTTATATATTTAGGAGCTTCCATATTTAGTGTGTAGACATTTAGAATTGTTAGCTCTTCCTGATGGATAGATGCTGTAATTATTATGTAATGCCCTTATTCATCCCTTGTTATGAAAGGATGTTATGTCTTTACTTCAAAGTCCAGTTTGTCTGATATAAGTATAGCTACTTCAGGGGCAACTGGGTGGCTCAGTCGGTTAATAGTCCCACTTCGGCTCAGTTCATGATTTCATGGTTCGTGGGTTCAAGCCCCTCATCAGGGTCTATGCTGACAGCTCATCACCTGATGCCTGTCTCAGATTCTGTGTCTCCTTCTCTCTCTGTCCCTCTGCCACTTGTGCTCTGTGTCTCTGTCTCAAAAATGAATACAGTACAAAAAAATTTTTTTGAAAAAAAAATAAATATAACTACTCCAGCTTTCTTTTGACTTCCAGTAGCATTATATATATTTCTCCATCCCCTTACTTTTAATCTGAAGGTATCTTCCAGTCTAAAATGAGTTTCTTGTAGACAGCAAATAGATGGATTTTGTTTTTTCATCCATTCTGCTACCCTATGTCTTTTAATTGGAGCATTCAGCCCATTTACATTCAGTGTTATTATTGAAAAATATGGGTTTAGAGTCATCGTGTCCTTTGTGGGATTCATGCTTGTGGTGGTGTCTCTGGTACCTTGAATTCCTTGAAACATTTCCCTCATAGAGTCCCCATCAGGTTTTCTTGTAGGGCTGGTTTAGTGGTGACAAATTCTTTCAATTTTTGTTTATTTGGAAAGAATTTTATCTCTCTTCTATTCTGAATGACAGGCTTGCTGGATAGAGGATTCTTTGCTACATATTTTTTCTGTTCATCACATTGAAGATTTCCTGCCATTCCTTTCTGGCCTGCCAAGTTTCAGTAGATAGGTCTGTCACCACTCTGATAGGTTTCCCTTTGTATGTTAGGGCCCCTTTCTCCCTAGCTGCTTTCAGAATTCTCTCTTTGTCCTTATATTATGCCAGTTTCACTATGATATGTCATGCAGAAGATTGATTCAAGTTACATCTGAGGGGAGTTCTCTGTATCTCTTAGATTTCAATGTCTTTTTCCTTCCCAAGATTGGGGAAGTTCTCTGCTGTAATTTGTTCAAGGACTCCTTCAGCACTTTTCCCTCTCTCTTCCTGTTCTGGAATTCCTATGATACAAATATTGTTCCTTTTGATAGTATCACTGAGTTCTTGAACTCTCCTTTCGTGTTCTGGATGAGTTTATCTCTCTTTTTCTCAGCTTCCTCTTTTTCTATAATTGTGTCTTCTAAATCACTTATTCTCCTTTCTGCCTCTTCAATTCTGGCATTGGATGCCTCCATTTTATTGTGCATCTCATTTATAGCACTTTTTAATTCATCACAACTATTTTTAAGCCCCATAGTTTTTGTAGCAATCGTTGCCTGATGTCTTCCATGTCTTTTTCAAGCCCAGGGATTAATTTTATGACTATTGTTTTAAATTCTTGTTCAGTTATGTTACTTATATCTGTTTTGAGCAGTTCTTTAGCTATTATTTCTTCCTGGAATTTCATTGGAGGAGAGTTCTTCTGTTTCATCATTTTGCTTAGCTTTCTATCTCTTGTTAATTTTAAAAGCTTGTAATGCACTCTGCCCCTGCGGTTGCTGCTGTATTAAAAGGGCTCTTTGACTGTCAGGGTGTGTCCATTCAGGAAGGTTTCTTTGAATGGTGTCTCCTGGTTTCTCTTGTTTAGACTTTGGTTATTTTATTTCCCTACTTGTTGTGGTATTTGGGATTCTCCACCATGTGTACTTTGGCTTATTTCTTGAGGTAGCCTTGGAAATAAAAACAGACAGACAGCCACACAGGGAACAAAGGTACACAAATGCACAGACAAATCCAACAAACATGTAAACCAAAAGGGAAAAAGAAAAAGAAAAAAGGAAGGGACAAAAAACAAAACAAAAAAGAAAAGAAAAAAAGAGGAAAAAGGGAAGACAAATAATAAAAATAAAAATCAATAAAAAATAAAAAAAAGAAGAAAAGTAAAAACCCAAAAGACAAAGGACAGTGTAGAAGCATAAAACCAGAATTCCCAGCTACAAATAAAGTGCCAGGTGTATGCAGTGCTGATCGAAGTGCATATCAAAAGAGAGAAATGACAGGGTGGTGAGGAAGCAAAATTGGAAACGATATGAACAGGCAGAGAGACTAAGAGGCTTGATTCAGAGATAGAAATCATAGAATATGTGTAGAGGCGAGGAGAAAGAAATGAAGATAATGTTACTCAGAGAAACTATATAGTCTAATTACTCCAGAGAGAGAGATAAAAAGGTAGAGGTGGAGGTGCAGAATGTACATCTAGAGAATGGATTAAATGTGACTGTTTAAGCAAACCAATGACCAGAGTGCCCGTTCCAGCAGAGTGGAGGGTTACGAATGACAAAAGGGAGAATATATCTGAGTAGAAAGAATTATCTAGAATTAATCACGGCAGTGCATCCATGTTGGTCTTGCCCTGGGCTCCAGCAAAAAAAAAAAAAAAAAAAAGAGCAGCTCTCTAGTGGGGATGAGCGTGGTTTGGTGTAGGCAGGTCTTAGCCTCCACTGCACCCCGTGGGCTGTTCCCTGAGGTCCTGCCTTGGTGGTTGTGGGGAGAAAAATGGCGGCGCCCAGGTCCCTTCTTGAACCAAGCATTGCAAATCACTCCTTTGGGTCTGATCTCCCTGTGCCATAGGCGTAGCCAAGGTGTTCTGTGTTCTATACCCCACGCTCTTGCCTCCAGGTCCCAGTCTGATCGCTTTATTGATACCTCCCAAAACACAGTCCACAGTCCTGCAGGTCACTGCTTCTTTGCTGCCAGGAGGGTTGAAGGTGGGGGGTGGGGGGAGGGTGGGCAGGGAGCAGGGAGTGGCTCAGCCTCAGATCTGCCAGGGTCAAGCGGCCTCTCAGCCTGGGACCCCTCGCCTCAGCGCTGCCTGGGGTCAAGCCTGGGAAACGCAGCCTCATGCCCACAGCATCGGTGCAGCCAGGGATGGTGCCGGGAGCACAGCAGAGCAGTTTTTCATGGTGCCCTCTGGGACCAGGGGCACCTAGTTCAAAGTCAGCATCCCAGCTTGAACTAAAAACACTCTCCTTCCAAGCTGAGGTTTTTCTCTTCTCCAGGGACAGTTCTATGTGCGGTTTTATCTGCTTTCTTTTTCCTCTTGACTCACCGCGGCTGCCAGTCAGCGGGATTCCCTTTCCTCCCTCCATGTCTCCGGTCCTGGCCCACTTTTATCTTCCCCAGTTCGCACTCACTCACTTATGAGGATGCCTTCCCAGTGTATTCCGTCTCTTTCTCTTCCCAAACTCCTGTGGTTCAGTGTCCTAAGGCTTCAGGCCTTCTCTGTTTGAGAGATGGGTGCGAGTGAAATGCACCGAGCTCCCTACTTCTCTGTCATCTTGCCTCCAGCTCTTTATTTTGGCTTAGGTCATTATCTCATGGTTCATGAGACTGAGCCCTGCATTGAGCTGTGTGCTGACAGTGCAGAGCCTGCTTGGGATTCTCTCTCCCTCTCTTTCTGCTCCTCCTCCACTTGCTCACTCACACACACACACACACACGCATGACCCCTCCCCTGAAATAAATTTACAAAAATTTTCTTCTTTAATTTCCTGATTGACCTATTCATGCTTTAGTAATATCTTCTTTAATCTCCATGTATTTGTAGTTTTTCCAAATTATTTCTTATGGTTGACTTCAAATTTCATAGTATTGTAGTCTGAAAATATTCATGGTATGATCTCATACCATGTTGTACCTGTTGAGGTCTGACCTAGTATGTCATCTATATTGGAGAATGTCCAATGTGCACTCTAAAAGAATGTGCATTCTGTTGCTTTATGATGAAATGATCTGAATGTATCTGTTAAGTCCATCTGTTCCAGTGTGTCACTGAAATTTATTGTGGCCTTTTTGATTTTCTACTTGGATGATCTGTCCATTGATATAAGTGGAGTATTAAGGTCCTTTAGTATTATATTATAATCAATGTGTTCCTTTATGTCTGTTATTGGTCATTTTATATATTGTTTTCAAGTTGGGGGGCATAAATATGTATAATTTTTGCATCTTGTTGTATAGACACTTGTATTATGATATAGAGCCCTTCTTCATCTCTTTTTACAGTCTTTGGTTGAAAATCTAGTTTTTCTGGTATAAGTATTGCTACTCAAGCTTTCTTTTGACTTCTGTTTGCATAATGAATGGTTTTCTACCCCCTCACTTTTTTTTTTAATGTTTTACTTATTTCAGAGAGAGAGAGATCGTGAGTGGGGGAGGATCAGAGAGAGAGGAAGACACAGAATCGGAAACAGGCTCCAGGCTCTGAGCTGACTGTCAGCACAGAGCCCAACGTAGAGCTTGAACCCACGAACCATGAGATCATGACCTGAGCCAAAGCTGACTGAGCCACCCAGGCGCCCCGCCACCCCCTCACTTTCAATCTGCAGGTTTCTTTTAGGGCTAAAATGAGTCTCTTATAGGCAGCATAAAGGTGGGTTTGTTTTTGCTGTTGTTGTTTTTAATTCATTCTGACATCTTGTTTCTTTTGATTGGAGCATTTTGTCAACTTACAATCAGAGTGATTATTGATACATATAAATTTAGTGGCATTTTATTACTTGCTATATTTTTGTTTCTGAATTTTGTTGTTCCTTACTAGTATTTGTTGCTTTTGCTCTTTCTTTCCCACTAAAAGAGTCCCCATTCATATCTCTTGCAGAGTTGGTTTTGTGGTCACAAACTCCTTTAGTTTCTGTTTGTCTAGGAAACTCTTTATCTTACTTCTGTTCTGAATATTGGGTAGAGTATTTTTGTCTGCATATTTTTTTTCCATTCAATACATTAGATATATCATGCCACTCCCTTCTGGCCTGCCAAGTTTTTGTGGAGAGATATGCTGCTAATTTTATTTGTTTTCCCTTGTAAGATATAGACTTCTTTTGTTTTGCTGCTTTTAGAATTTTTTCTTTATCTGTATACTTTACAAATTTAAGTCTGATATGTCTTTTTAATTTTTTAAAAATGTTTATTTATTTTGATTGAGAGAGATACAGAACGAGTGAGCACAAGCTCTGGGGAGGGGCAGAGAGAGAGGGAGAGAGAATCCCAAGCAGGCTCCATGCCATCAGCGCAGAGCCCCATGCAGGGTTTGATCTCACAAAGTGTGAGGTTATGACTTGAACTGAAATAAAGAGTTGGATGTTTAACCTACTGAGCCACCCAGGCACCTAACTATGATATGTCTTGGTGTTGATCTGCTTTTGCTGATTTTGCTGGGAGTTCTATGCTTCCTGGATTTGGATGTCTCCTTCCTCCTCCAGGTAAAGGATGTTTTCAGCTATAATTTCCTCAAATAAGCCTTTTGCTCTCTTTTCTCTTCTTTTTCTGAGACTGCTATGATATGAATGTTATTACACTGTATGGAGTTACTGAGTTCCTAGGTCGACATTCATTATCTAATATTTTTCTTTCCCTCTTCTTTTCAGCTTCAGTATTTTCCATAATGTTGTTTTCACTTATCCATTCCTCTACTTCTTCCATCCTTGTAGTCATTACATTCGGTTGGTGTCAAATCTTGGTTATGCATTTTTCATTTTGGCTTGACAAGTTTTTAGGTCTTTTATCTCTATGGTAAGATACTCCTTGCTGTCTTCAATGCTATTCTCATACCTTGCTGGTATCATTATAATTATTACTTTAAATTCTGGATCAGGCATATTATATCTGTTTCAATTAGATCAGTGGCCATGACCTTTTCTTGTTCTGTCTTTTAGGATGAATTCTCCTGTCTTGGCTTGCTTATTTATTTATTTATTTATTTAAAGTTTATTTATTTTGAGAGAAAGAGAGAATGGAGAGAGAGAACACAAGTTTGAGAGGGGCACAAAGAGAAGGAGAGAGAGAATCCCAAGCAGTTTCTGTAATGCCAGCACAAATCTCCACATGAAGCTTGATGAGATCATGACCTGAGCCGATACCAAGAGTCAGATACTTGACTGACTGAGCCACCCAGGCACCCCCATCTTGGCATTAAAAAAAGTATTTATGTATTTTGTGAGAGAGGGGAAGAGAGTTGGGGAGGAGCAGAGAGAGGAGAGAGGGAATCCCAAACAGGTTCCATGCTTCAGGATGGAGACCAACATGGGGCTTGATCTCATGACTGTGATCATGACCTAAGCCAAAATCATGAGTTGGACGCTAAATTGACTGAGCCACCCAAAAATAAGCTCTGCCCCCCCAATATTGGTATTTTGCCCAAGACTCTGTCTTCTTCTGTGTGTGAGGAAAGCCCGTTATCCTTCCTGCCCCTGAAAGTAATGGCTTTATAAAGAAGTGATAATGTCTTCCCAGGACCTGGTGCTTTAGAAAGAGTCTCGGTGTGTCCTGTGTTCATTCTGCTACTGTGTTTGTCTGCTCTTTTCCTTAGGTCAGTCTTCTGCAGAGTTTCTCCTTGGCTGCAATGGGAAGTGTTTGGAACTTGGCCAGAGTATGGCAAGTTTTAAATAGTTGTTCTTTGATCTACTTATTAAAAGAGACATGATGCTATTTTCACTAGAGCTGAAGCTTTGTAGCACTCTATAGTCAGTTGACAGTGCATGTGGGGTTTTGTGCTTGTCTTCTGGAGGAGGAGCCCATTGCTATGGTTTTCAGACACTCTTGCTGAGAAACACAGCAATTGCAGAGTTCAGGGTGGGGGGCTCAGTGTATGCAGTTTACACTGCCAGTGTTGGTGTCTAGCTGCTTACTGAAGTTAGTTTATGCTGAGGGGCCGGGGAAATAAAAAGCACCAGCCCCCTTCCTCATCCCTGTGATGGGAGTTTGAGCCTGCTGCTATCTGAGAAGCCCTCCCAGAAGTGCAAACCATTTCCCTACATTTGTTTCAGGCATCCAACAGATCACTTCTTTCACTCTGTCTGTGTCTGGGACCTCTGCCCACCTTGCAGGAGAGTGTACCTGTGTTTTATCCCAGGCAGGCTGGTTGAGTTCATACCTTCAAACTTTAGGGACTTGGTGTGGTGCGTACCTATTGTGGTCCTCTGGAGGAAAGTCTTGCTGTGCTGGCACTGATACAGATTTGTCCGAGAAGATTAGTGGCACCAAAGCACAGGAGTGTGGAGTTTGGACCCAAGTACAGCACAGAGCTGGTGACCAGGTTAGCCACCCTCAGCAGGTGTCTCTGCACCTATGCTGAGGAGGAGGGAGAGTAATGGAACCCACTGACTCTTTTGTCCTCAAAGTGGCAATGATACCTCTCCCAGATGGGCTCCAAGAAGGGAAACTGTCTCTCCCTGTGAGTCCCAGGGGATCCTGAGATAGCACTGTCTGCTCTCAGGCTATCTGCCCTCCTTTTCCACAGGAGCACTGTAGTGCCCTGAGGGCTCCACACTGGCCATGTCATGGTCTTCTAAAACTCTAGTCACTGAGCCCTGCTGGTTGTAAAAACTCACAAAAATCAGCCCTTTTCATTTTCCCTGTCAATGGTTTTGGGGGAAGTGTTTTCCTTATGTGATCTCCTCTCTCCTCATCTCTCTCTCCTCCCCCCACCTCCGTGACCAGGGCTCCCTCCCCTCTGCATTACCTGCAGTTGTTTTCTCCCCAAATAAAGTTTCTGCAAATCATACCTTCCATCATCTGGCTTCTTCTCTGTTTTTGCATTTTGTTTGGTCAGTTCTCAGATCAGTTTCTTGGTTATTCAGAATGATTTGATATTTACCTAGCTGTGTTCTAGGAACAAGGCAATCCTAGGGTCTTTCTACTACTCTGCCATCTTAGCTCCTCCCTTTTAATGTATTGCTGAATTCAGTAGACTACTAATATTTTGAGGAGGATTTTTGCATCTAGGTTCATCAAGAATAATGTCCTGTAATATTCCTTTCTTGTAGTAGCCTTGTCTTGTTTATATCAGAGTATTCCTGGCCTTGTAAAATGAGTTTGGAAGTTTTCCCTTATTTTCTATTTGTGTGTGTGTGTGTGTGTGTGTGTGAAGGATTGATATTAATTCTTCTTCCATTGTTTGTTAGAAAAATACTTATAATATTTTTACAAGAGTAACACTGGTTTTCTTGCTTCTCCTCCATTTAACACACATGGTCCTGCCTGAGTCTCTTCGTGCTCACAGATCTCTTTTCTGTAAAGTTCTTCTCTCAGATATGTACGTGGATTACTCCCTACCCCCTTTGAGTCCTTATTTAAAATTTACATTTTCATGATAGCATTTTGGATGGTTATATTAAAAAATTCAGCCTATTTAGAAACTCACAATCTTCTCTGCTGCTCTAATTTCTCTCCAAAATATGATACTTATCACCTTAAAACATAACACATAATTGCACATTTAATTTTTATTTATTACAAAGCCATAGTTAGAAAAATAGTATCATATTTACACAAGAAAATATAGACCAGGGCAAGAGGAAAGATCTAAAAACAATTCCATGTGTATAAGAGAACTTGATATAAATTTAAGCATGCTCAATCTATTAATAGGGAAAGAAAAGTATATTTAATGTTGGGAAATCTGGATCAGTATGTGCAGAAAATACAACTCAATTCCTAACACCACATAAGAGAGAGAACTCCAAATGTATTTCAGACAGTAGTATTAAAGATAAAACTATACAATTATTTCTATTTGAAAAAATGTAGAAGAAAAATCACTGTGACTTAGGATGGTGAAGAGCTTCTTAAACAAATACCCAAAGAGAAATCACAGCAAAACTTTTGATAAATTCAGTTATATCAATATTAAGGATTTTGGATTTTGCTTCACTAAGAATCACTTGGGCAAAATGAATAGGTGACAGAAAGAGAAAATATTTACAATGTCTATAATTACAAAATAATTAATATCAAGAATATATCAGGGCTACAAATCAACAAGTAGAGAATACAACCTGAGTATAAAATGAGCCAAAGAAATGAGCTTAAAGTTTACAGAAGGAAACCATCCTCCACCAGTATGGACACAAAAGCTCAAAATTGGTAAACAATGATATGTTACTTAACATATACTAGAACAACAAGAACTTCTTACTGAGGAGTGCACAGAAGTCTGCATGCATTAGCATATTACCCCTGGGAGAGTAGACTGAAGCAGCGATTCTCTGGAGAGCAGTGTGGCATTACCTAGACAATTGGAATGCAGACATCCCAGTTAACTGCTGTCCTGAATATTTGATGCCAAGAAAATCTCATATGGGTGCAAGAGAGAACATGAGTGAAGCTGTTCACTGCAGTGTCATTTGGGGTGGGATGTCTATCAGGGAAAAGTGGACAGGTCAGTGCATGAATGCACACTTTGAAACATAGACAGCATCTGTCATGTGCAGTGGATCAAAGGTAGAATATAAATAAATGTTAAACCACAGCACACAGTGGCAAACAGAGAGAAATGAAGCACATGAATACAAAATACAAACATGCACAACAATACATGTTTCACAAGAAAACATTCCAACAAAGATGCACTTTAAGCCGCAAAGCCTGCTTGTCTGTGGTGGGGTCAAGGGTAGGAATGGAAGCAGGAAGTGAGAATAAAGGAATAGATCAAGGAAGGTCTGCACTGATTTAGTGATTTTAAAATAGCATGAACTGAAGAGAATTATTAGTATTCCATTATGCTACACCTGACCACCGCAAATAGGCCAAGAAAAAAAAGAAATCAAGGAAGGAGGTAAGGAAAGAAGGTAGGGAGGGATGGAGTGAGGGAAGGAGAAAGAGAAAGAGGAAGGAAGGAAGAAAGGAAGGAACGACGAACGAACGAATGAACGAAGGAAAGAGGGAGTAGACAAAGAGTAGCTGAACACAGATATTTTAACTTTTGAATTTCTGCAGAGAGTTTTGCATCATATTGTTAAATCTCTGCAGAAATGTGGCATGACTGGTCCCCCGAAGTTGTGATACCTCCTGCAGATGCAGTATCTGTTAACAAGGAAAGGTCGAAGGATGTAAGAAACCCTTTTAGCTTCCTAACGATGGGTTTTCATTGAGTTTGAGCTCCAGCTGTAGGCACATCTGGTCGTGGTCTTCTCTGGGCAACCCTGGAGGACTACAACCACCAATATGAAGGTACTTGGAGGACCAGATAAGGTGCACCCCACTTGCACCTGCCAGCAAGGAATGTGTGCCAAACAGTGATCTTGCTTACCAGGTGCTGCTGCTTAGCATGGGTTATTAGATGGGATTGGGATGGACGGCTAAAATGTGATTTGATGAGGAGCCAGTTGGGTTTCCTCATTTCAGACGTTGCTTTGAATCTTTTTGGAACTTGTGACTTTTTGCTGGGTTAAGTCTTTTAAAGCATTGTCTGGATATATCAGAAGCATGACCTTTATAGAGGGTGTGTTTCATCATTCTCATATAGTTCCATATATGAAGCATGCAAATGAAGTGTAAGGAATTTAGAGTAGGCAATGATACCCACATATTTTGTGATGAATGTCCACTCTAATAGAAATTAAGAGAGGGGCGCCTGGGTGGCTCAGTCGGTTAAGCGTCTGACTTCGGCTCAGGTCATGATCTCATGGTTCGTGGGTTCGAGCCCCGCGTTGGGCTCTGTGCTGACAGCTGAGAGACTGGAGCCTGTTTCAGATTCTGTGTCTCCCTCTCTCTGACCCTTCCCTGCTCAAACTCTCTCGCTCGCTCTCTCTCTCTCTCTCTCTCTCTCAAAAATAAACAAAACATTTTTAAAAAAAGAAATTAAGAGAAACAATCATCATAAGAATTTTTCACATCCCACTTACAGTGAAAGGTCAACTTTAGGCATCATCTTTTCCTTTCTGTCTCCATGTGGGTAACAGGGCCTCCATTAGGGTTCATAATGAACACTATTTCCTTAGACATCATGGGCACAATAGGAAACATGAAGATGGAGGAAAATATGGAAGATGACTCCTTCAGTGAAATTCCTATTTCTTTGCTTCTATTAGCTAATATCCTACAGCGGGTGTGTGGAAGGAAATCTAGAGGCAGGCATAGAAGATAATTTAAAAGTCCCATATATGAAGGAGAAGAAAGCACAGAAGAGTCAAAGAATAAATTTGTGGGACAAATGCCCACGAAGATTCAACTGGAGCCTCTTTTTCAAGGAAAAATAAAAGCAATATTTGTTTTCTTTCACCCATACTGCATTTTTTATATATGAAAAATTCTGTTCAGATGAAATTACCAGTATACTTATTATAAAGCAAGCTCTGATTTAAAAAAAAACGTGATGGCACGTTTATCTGCATTTTAGAGAAATTTGTGCATCATTGAAAAAGAAATTATTTATTTTACAGGAACCATCTGGTTTCAGTAGATATTAAGCTTGATTTATTTTGAAGAACATCGCAAAAGCACTGGGAATCTGGAAACAATGGATCGAGTCCCCTTCTTGGAGTACAACTTTCGAAAAATGGATTTTGTTGCAAGACCATCTCCTCATCTCTTTGCTACCCACTTCCCAAACTATTTGGTTCCAAGGGGGCTGAAGAGCAAAAAAGCCAAAGTAGGAAATAGACTATGGCGCTAAAAGATAACTGCTCTTTCTCATTATTTCATTTCATTTCATTACATTGATACTGCACTCGTCCAGGTGTTAGCAAATGTGGCATTTGACATACTTTTGAATATTCAATAGCCATTTGTGTTCTTATCTTACAGTATCAGATTTTTATCTTGCACTCTTTGTTTTCTGATTATATAAGTAATATATAATTACGTATTATATATTAAAAGATGGAAGGGTATATTTGTGTGTATTTAATGTACTTTATAGAGTGTATTATATATATTTTAAATGTTTTTTATTTATTTCTAGGAGAGAGAGAGAGACAGCGTGAGCAGGGGAGGGTCAGAGAGAGAGGGAGACACAGAATCTGAAACAGGCTCCAGGCTCTGAGCTGTGAGCACAGAGCCCGACGTGGGGCTTGAACCCACAAACCATGAGATCATGACCTAAGCCAAAGTCAGATGCTTAACCGACTGAGCCACCGAGGCACCCCTATAGAGTGTATTATAATACCATGTACATTATATGTTATATATCTTTTCATTTATATTACCAAGTATATATAAACTGCTAGCAATTCCTTTTTCTTTTTCTGTATTCCCTCCTTGCTTCTTTTAGACTTTTTTGCCCACTTTCTCTTCAGATGTACATAGTTCATTGGAAGTCCTAGGAAACCTCGGATCAAATCATTTGTCTCTACTGAGTGATCAGTCACCTCCATCTATTGATAATTTCAGCTCTTGGCTCATTTTATTCCTTTCTACCTCTACTCCTGTCACTACTGGATTATTTCAAAGCTGATGCTCATTGTCTCTGGCTGGCTAGACAGGAGTGAGGCCATATTGCACCCAAAGGGTCAACATGAAGGAGGCACTCCCTGTCAGGGCCACACAAGTGCAGGATTGCCTCCTTCAAGTTGATCTGTTAGGCTCTGCGCTGACATCCTGTACCCCTAGCTCTCTCTGGGTTGATTTCAACTCCAGCCACCTTTTTCTCCACCAACCTCAGTAACCCTCTCAGGCAACATATGTGTTATAAACCTGCCTTTTTTAAAGTGACACTATTTGCTGTCTGATGTAATACATACTTAGCTGTTTATTTATTGTCTGTGTTTCTGGCCAGAATAGAAATTCTTGAGAGAGATGGAGTTCGCAATTCATATGTACATTGAATAAATGGGGGGAAAAAAAAAGAATCACCAGTAACTGCCATAACATGAATCTTGACTTCAAGCACCTTGTTCCCTGAGTGCTGTCTATTTTTCCTCCTATGCTCTTCAGGTGTCCCTGCAAGGGTGCAGTGATGTGTCAGCACTTTCAGATTTCCGGTTCCCTCCCCCTCCACCTGTTCCCTCTCACTCAACACTTGACCATGCAATTACCTTAATTATAAAAATATCCTTAATTTTTCCTTACCCGCCAATGACTCTGTATTACATATTCAAATCTCTTCTGTCTAAATTACCTTGCTCCAGTGAACTCTATTAGGATCAGCTGCCAACCCTAACTCTGATGAAACACAGTTGGTGTATATCAGTACATACGTTCACGAAACTCATAATGCGGTATGAAAAAACCCAAACACTTAAAAAATGTGTTTTGTCTTTACATTTATGGTCTCAGTTCTCACATTTTACTTTTTAAAAACTATTTTGCTTCCCTTCTTTCCAAAATGTTTCCTTCTGTTTTCCTTCCGTTCTCAAAGCTCGACAGCATTCCGTTCCACCTATCCTGGTAAAAGGCTCCCAATAAACCATTTCTAGTAGATGCCCTCTATGTCCAAAGCCTCCACTCACTGCTTTCCCTCCTTAAGAAAAAAAGGTGGAATGTATAGACAGTTTCTGTTTTTATTACACATCTGCCCCTCCACTCATGGTGTGAATTCCTTTTGGATCTGCGTTCTCTACCCCACTGTTTCACAAATGGGAGTCATTTTCTTTGCCAGGATATTGGCAATATTTGGAGGCATTTGTGGTTGGAGTGGTGACGCTGCTATTGTTAGTGGTTTGAGGCCCAGGATGCTGATAGATGCCTTATGATGCTCAAGGTAGCCCCAACAACAGAGTGTTCTGAGAGTAATGTGCATGGTGCCACTGGTGAGAAACTTGCTCTTTTCTCAAAGATTTTGCTTGAACAAGATAATTTCCATTTTTTCATTCATCACCAATTTCCTTGTGTTTAACTGGATTATTCTGTTTGGCCCATAGAAGTTTTTATGTAACACATTTTAACAATAAAACAAAACTTGTCTTGCTCCATGCACTTTCCTTCATTTACTGTTTGAAGTCAACTTGAAAGTATTTAGCCTCATGCTCCACTCTTTTTTGAATCCTGAATGTCAGTGTCACTTATTTTTTTTCTAATGTTTATTTTTGAGAGAAAAGGAGAGCATGAGCAGGGGAAGGGCAGAGAGAGAGAGAATCCAAAAATAGGCTCCAGGCTCTGAGCTATCAGCACAGAGCCCAATGTGGGGCTTGAACTCAACGAACTGTGAGATCATGACCTGAGCCGAAGTCAGATACTTAACTGACTGAGCCATTCAGGCACCCCCAATGTCACTTATTTTTTATATTTTTTAAAAAGCAGGAATTATTTCTTGATCATTTTACTTGCATCTGACATAGTTGATCACTTTTTACTTCTTTAAAGATTTTCTTTTCCTGCAGTTCCAGACACCACATTCCTGGTATCAGCCTATCTCAGTAGACACTTGGAGCATATTCTACCCATATTCTCTCAGCCTGTCTCAGTAGACATTTTGAGCATATTCCACCCAGCTACCATTTCCTTTCCTCATATTTCATGTCAGCAGAACTCCCATTATGTTTGGATTTGTATCCTCTGTGTGCTTTTGCCTGATACTTTAATCTCTGGCTAGAGAGAGGGTACAATTTGGTTGTCCCAAAGCCAGGTTTTGGATCTAGGCATCTTGCAGTTATTTATTCAGGCATAGGTAAGTGACAAGCTTATGAGCAATGATACAGGTAAAGAAGTTTCTTTCATGTCTTCTCAGGGAAGGTTTTTTCACTCTTTAAAGAGACCATGGGGATAAACACTGGTAGCCATCTGGGACACGGAGGAGATTTAACAAGTCGGAGTAGAAAAGTGGGAGACTATAAGTCAATGACAGCATCAAGACGATGAGTTAATCCAATCTGCTCTACTCACATCTTGACCTTGGTGTTTTGTGAGAAAAGTTGATACCTTTACTATTTAAGAAATGTTATTTGAGGTTGTTGTTTTTTTTTACTTATCTAATGACATTCTGAGACACTGTTCCCTCCTCCTTCCTTTCTTCCTCTAACTTCTGAGAAGTGAGGATTAATTATTCTGTAATTAATACTCCAGGTATAGTATCTAATCACATAATATTAAATATAATGTATGTGCGATTGATTTCTCCCTTTAATTCTAGACTAATATAAACTGTCTATTTAGTTTTTCCCATATTTATCCATAGAGATTTCAAATATCTCTATTCAAATATCTATCATATTATCCAAATAATGGAACTCAAATATCCAAATGGAATTCTGATTTTACCTTCAAACCATTCCTCTTCCCAGGTTCCTTATATTAATAACTTATATCATTATCTATTTAACAGGGGTATGATCATGATATGTGGCATAAGTTACTCAGCTCTCCCATTGTGCTGATGCCACCTTTATATAAGTATATGGATTAATGAGAAGAAACCCTTTCCAAATCCAAAACCAAAGACATGAAGAATCATAGCACAAAAGTGAAAAGAACTTCTTCCTTCACATCTAGGAGGATTTTTCATTTCTTTATGGAAATATCAAACACTGGTGACATTTATCTGATATTACCCACCACTTTGTTGATATCAAGTAAATCCCATTAGTGAAGGACTCTATCTCCATTGCAGTGGGGTTACTAAGGGATGACCTCTATCAGCAGCTCATCTCTTAGCTTAAGCGTTGGCTCTCAGCAGTGTGCAGGGACGTGGAAGGTGAATAAAAGCTGTTCTATAATGAACCTGGATCTTCCTAAGAGAACTCACAAATATATATATGCCATTTCACAATGAAGATAGAAGCCTAAATTTTATACAGAGCCCTGAATAGTCTGTACACATGTTGAATACATCACTTAAATGTGGGTTGGACACATACTGATTAAATTTTTTACTCTAACATCATTGGGTTGCTTGTTTTATGAAATTATATCTTCTGATTGGTTATAATAAACAATTGTTAAAGTGAATCCCATATTCTTTTGATACAGAAAATACTGAGGTCATATCTTCGATGTGCCAAGTATTTGTGCTTTCACTGAAGATATATAAATAAGAACTATATAAACCATACACTAGGGCATCAGAAAAACACACTATTGGTGCACCAGGGTGGTTCAGTCATTTGAACATCTGACTCTTGATTTTTGCTCAGATCATGATCCCAGGGTCCTGGGATAAGCTCCATGTAGGACTCTGCACTGAGTGTGGAGCCTCCTTAAAATTCTCTCTTGGAGCTCCAGAGTGGTTCTGTCTGTTAAGCATCTTCGGCTAAGGTCATGATCTCATGGTTCGTGGGTTCAAGCCCTGCGGAGCCTGAAACTTGCTCTGAATTCTGTGTCTCACTCTCTCTCTCTCTCTGCCTCTCCCCTGCTCGTGCTCTGTCTCTCAAAAACAAATAAACATTAAAAAATTTAAAAATATCAATTCTCTCTCTATCGTCTCCTCTCTCCTCCTTCTCTCTCTCTCTCTCTCTCTCTCTCTCCCGCTCTATCTCTCAAAAGGAAATTAAAAAAAAAAGAAAAATAGATTCTAAATTTTCTAAGATGATTTGAAAACACCTTAGTAAGTTTTTCCTGTTGTCATGATTTATAGCTATGAGGCATTTTCACATATACTTGATTGTTGATGTAGGGACAAGAGAATATTGTTGCTCTCTGTCTGGGGGGATAAGAAGAAGTACCATACGGGGCACCTGGGCGCTTAGTCGGTTAAGCGTCCGACTTTCCCTTAGGTCATGATCTCGCGGTTCATGGGTTCGAGCCCCGCGTCGGGCTCTGTGCTGACTGCCAGCTCAGAGGCTGGAGCCTATTTCAGAGTCTGTATCTCCCTCTCTCTCTGACCCTCCCCTGCTCNGGCATTTTCACATATACTTGATTGTTGATGTAGGGTCTGTATCTCCCTCTCTCTCTGACCCTCCCCTGCTCGCGCTGTCTGTCTCTCTCTCTCTCTCCTAGAAATAAATAAAAATATTTAAAAAAGAAAAAAAAAAAAGAAGTACCAAGTGAGGTGTGTCTTGAGGAGTAACTGATAGTCACTAGGCCAATCATGAAGGGAGAGGCATTGCAGAGAATGAGTAAGGCAAAATACAAAGAGGACTAAATATATACATGATATGATATGGTTAGGAAACTAAAGTTCAACTAACAGGCTTCATCCTATTGGAAGATATTAGGGTAAAAATGTAACAGAATAAAAGCGTCAGGAATAATACTTCCTTTCTTTGCAGATTATTTACATATACAGAAACCCTAAGGACGTTATGTGCTTGAATTTCCACTTTTCAAAGAATGTGACATTACAACTTACAAGTTCCTTTGAGGAATATATGGAACAATTTCTAGAGGCAAAGATAACTAAAGTTTTATAAAATAAGTAATAAGTTTGGTGTCCTGTGGTGAGCTTTTAGACTAAGTGAATAGCAGAGGGAAAGAGGATGCTGGAATAGACCCGAATGGGGTCAATAATCAACGTATCAACCCAACTGGTAGAGTTGTCTTGGGTTACTGAGTCCAGCCACTGTTACAAATATTGCTTACTCTCTCTCCTTCTCAGGTGAGTGTCCAGGTTTCAGTTATACCACCAGAAAATATTTACATCTAACCATGAAAAGAATATTTCACTAGCACACAGATTTCTGTTCAAGCTAAGTGAGAGGCACCTCAGTTTAGATACAGATTTGGAACTTTGCACTGCATATTACAGGGAGCACTGCCAAGGAGCTTCCATTTGACCAAGTTCTGTTCTACATTATTTTCTATAAAGAGTTCTTTTCTAAAAAAGTTTTGTTTTTTTAAATTAATCTCTACTGCCAACTTTGGGCTCAAACTCACAACCCTGAGATCAAGAGTTGTGTGCTCTATTCACTGAGCCAGCCAGGTAACCTCACATTCTTAGGATTGATTCTGAGAATGGTGATCTGGAACAGCAGAGTTAAGAGATTAGTCTGTAATGTACTGTGCTCAGCTGAAGTGACTCATCAGAGATCCTTCATGTTCAATGCAGCAGAGAAATAGCTCTATGTGCCTTGGGAATCAGCATGAGGAAGGACAAGGAGAGGATTCCTTCTCCCTTTTCCTTTCAGGTTTTTCTAACCCCATGTTAAGTGTTTCTGTCTATATGAAATGCACTTAAGAAACCAGTTTCTCCTTGAGTTCATGTAATTGTTTCATGGTGGAAGCTGAATGGTTTTTCCACAACCAGATGCTAGTGGAAATCTGGAATCTAGCAGCACACTCCCTTTTCTTCTTTGTTACTAAAGGTTCCTGCATCTACTAAGACTGTAGCTTCTTTTCAATGTGTTCAACATATTTACCAAATGATGTTCTGTTCTTCCCACAGTGGTAGGAAGCCTTTGGTTTGACCACATCAAAGGTTGGTATGAGCAAAAAAGCCACTTCAACATTCAGTTCATGATGTATGAGGAGATAAAGAAGGTGAGAACCATGACATTACTGACTTCTCCAAAGTTATAAGCCGTCCTGGCTGAATGAATATCAAAGTTCATGCTCAGAATACCCAAAGGATGATATCAAATTTGAGATCCCAGCTTCCGTGTACCAGGAGATGTTCTTCCAGTATCACTTCTAAGATTTCTTTACCAGGTGCTCATTTCCAATGCATACTGGAGATTTCTTTTCAAAAATTGTCTCTGTGTGACAAATTGTCTGTTTATGTATGTGGGCATGCATATCTTTGATTATTTTGACCCAGATTGTTGATCTCTCTTTCATGGATTGGTAAGTCTGTTTTCTGCACTATTTATTCTAGTAACATTCTAGATGTTATGTTGCACCTCCTGGGAAACTTTAATCTTGTCTTGGATTGTATATGGTAAAGCATTGCAAGAAAAATGAAATGAAAATATCTGTGTATGATTAGAAAGAATCCAGCTCCTATACAGTCAAGTACAAGTGGCTTGAAGAACTTATACTACTTATTGACTGAATTCCAGAGGTAGGACATCCTGATAGTGGGTGTGGCAGCTCAAGCATATGGAGAATGTCTCAGCATTTTATATGTTTCCTTCATATCATATTTGGTGTGGCTATGATGTCTCCTCTCCTAGTAGAAGGATGGTTTTTATAGCTCCAAAGTCATGTCCTTACATGATAGCATGTGTGGGAGAAAGAAAGGTAAGTGGGAGCAAAAGGGCTTTTTGCCTTGCACAGTTTGAAGCTTTTTTCCACAAGGAAAATCAGTCTCAGAAGTTTCAGTTGTATTTCCTCTTTCTGTTTCAGTGTCAAAATTGTGTCATGTGACCATCCTAGACTAAAGTCTTGTGTCATGTGACCACCCTAGACTACCACTAGACAATTGGATTGCCATAAGGACCTTAGATCAAGCAGGATCATTACTAGAATGGGCCTGGGTACTGCTGCCAGAACACCACCAGGGACCTCTTAGCAAGAGAGAAGTGAAAGAGCTGAAAGGAAGGCAAGGCGAAGGGCTGCTGAATATTTTTCACTAGGTTGGGTTCCAGCTGCCCCAATGTCATGACAGCAACAGTAGACTCTTTTCTTGAGTCCATATCTCCTACCAAATAGAGATTCAAGTTTGGCCAACCTTGCAACCTTTCTCACAATGTGGCCCATCCTTTGCCTCCAGCCTCATCTCCCATTTTTCTCATCCAAAGCCTGTCAGATACAGCTCCAGGGAAACTCAACTTCTAATACTCCTATGACCTGATATCTCATAACTTCCATGCAACCACAATGATGCAGATATTCTTTCTTTTGTCTAGATTCCATACCTTTATTTTGTCTCTCTAGAAAACTCCTGTTTTCGCTTTAAGTTTCCAGAACAAATTCCTCATTTTTGTTGAAACTTTCTCTGATTTCTGTTACACGATTACTCCCTACCCTTAGGTCCTACTACTGAATTCCCAGCATTGATCCCCTGTTGTGCCTGTGGTCATTTGCACCATCATGCAGGGCAGTGTCTGACATAGTAGATACTCCCCAGATACTTGCCGAGTTACCATGGATAAAATGAAACATGGGTGTTCCTAAAATGAACCAAAATGAGTTCTAAAACAATGGACAAGTCAAAGTTTTATTTACCAAAAATAAATAAATAAATAAATAAATAAATAAATAAATAAGTCACTTCTCATGGTTCAATTCTATTTTTCTTTCTTTCTTTCTTTTTCTTTTAGAAATTGTTTTATTTTCTTTCATTCAACATTATGTATGTTACCAAGTTTTGTATTGGCTCTTTATTTTTCTTTTTTAAATTTATATCCATGTTAGTTAGCATATTATGTTATAATGATTTCAGGAGTAGATTCCAGTGATTCATCCCCTATGTGTAACATCCAGTGCTCATCCCAACAAGTATCTTTCTTAAGGCTCCTTGCCCATTTAGCCCATCCTCCAGCAACCCTCACTGTTCTCTATATTTAAGAGTCTCTTATGTTTTGTTCCCTTCCCTGTTTTTGTATTATTGTTACTTCCCTTCCCTTATGTTCATCTGTTTTGTATCTTAAATTCCACATATGAGTGAAGTCATATATTGTCTTTCTCTGACTGACTAATTTTCCTTAGCATAATACCCTCTAGTTTTATCCATGTTGCTGCAAATGACAAGATTTCATTCTTTTTGATTGCTGACTAATACTCCATTGTGTGGTGTGTGTGTGTGTGTGTGTGTGTGTGTGTACCACATCTTCTTTATCCATTCATTTGTTGGTGGACATTTGGGCTCTTTCCATTCTTTGGCTATTGTCAATAGCGCTGCTATAAACATTGGGGAATATGTGCTCCTTCACAACAGCACACCTGTGTCCCATGGATAAACACCTAGTCAACTCTGTTTTCTAACCAGGCTTAGCACCTATGATTTATACTAAATAATGATATTTAGCGGTGACTTTTGTGTCTTTCTTTCTTATAATGTGCATAATTTATCATACTGCGATGTATAATAGGATCTCAGAGGTTCTCTATTAAAAGTCTGCAAATTTTTGGGGAAAGAATTGAGTGAAGAGGACATGGATGCCATTGTGAGACAAGCTACGTTGAGAGCATGAAGTATGATCCACGGACAAATTACAACAATATAGTAACGAAGAGATATGGGTTACAAGCAAATGGTCATTTCCTCCGCAAAGGTGAGGGTGAACAGTGAATGGCTGTCCTACACTGTGATACAAATGGATCAAAGTGTAGTTTCTTAGCTTCTTGGGTCACTTTCCTAACATGGGGCTCTCTTGGCCCAGTGCCCTTCTCTAGACAGATGATTTTCCATGATTTCTTCTTGTTGCTCTTCAAGAGACTATATTATATGGTCCGTGAATGTATCTGATGAATAATCTGAAATCACAAGGACTTCTCCATGGCCCTGGAATTCCACCAAAGCCTAGTACAACATCTGCCACAAAAGGGATGTTCATTTACTGTTAGACTCCTTTCCCCCATGTACATGGGATCAGCACATGTGATGATGTTAATGGTGGGGCTGGTGGCCATCACTGGCTGCTCTTCCATCTCTGTGCTTTTTTCTAACCTCCCCCAGGACTGAACTAACAATACACATTTGGTGTTCTTTTGTTATTGCACAGGACTATCATGTTTCCCCTAGTACGAGAATCTTGCATCATAAAAATGTATAGAAATATTTCCTTTATCTCAATCTCATACCTCTGAGTGAGTTTTTAAATGAATGACTCATAAATGGATGAATTTGAACATGTTAGATTATTTTTATTATTTTATACAATCATTCTACTTTATATTTTATGATCTTGTAACTTAGTACATAGGACATCTATAGTACAGAATTATAGACATGGATTTTCTACTTAATCACAGGGTTTTATGCCTGTATGTACAGTAACAGTAAATATTTGGTTTGATTTCTCTACATTAGATTCCCTTCACTAAATCTATTTATAGGTATTCACCCTTTCAATTCAACAATGTGAATCATTGGTAACTCAAAGCCAAACTGAGTGCCCTTCCTCTTACCCTTGGCATACTCTATCATGTTGTAGATGCTATGACCCTTCTCAGCTACCATTATTATTGTACTTGCGATTTGTTTTTCTTTGTAAAAAGAAAATTTTATGTATTTATACATTTTTAATACATCTGGAAATGAGAGACTAAAATGGCCAAGAAGACAAATAGCAGGAGCCAAATGTCCTTGCAGAAGTGACACACATTTCCTTATGTTTCTTCTAGCCAGATACTTTCTTTTCTTTTACATCTTATGTAATGGAATGTCATTTGCCCTAGCTTTATCATTCCTGCACTATTTTGGTTTGTATTTTCAGTTTCATTAGTATTTCAGTTTGTTTCACTTGCTTATCTACACTTACATGTGCTTTTACAATCAGTGTTTCTTTTCTTGCTTGTTCTATCAGCCTCAATTTCTCTCTGTGTCCATAAGTGTAAGTAAGACTGTTGTAAACCTACAGTGGGCGCAGATGGAATAATTACAGGCGAGCCGTTCCAAATTGTATGAGCTTGGCTATATTTTAAAAATGTCTCTGAGCATCCATGTCCTCATCAGTAAATATTTGTCCAAAGAAATTTGAGTTCTGGAATTTTTAAAGGACTTCTGTAAGCCACAATAGCCCATGCTAGCCTGGAACAAAATAGTAAACAATTTTCAGGAGTTTTCTCCTTTTCTCGGTGGCTGACACCTGAGGAGTTGGGCTAATTACTTAAATTATAGCATAATTGCCATGATGAGTTTCTGCTCCTGGCCTAAGGTGGAAGAGACAGGGCATGGTCATGTGTAGGAGCAACTGGGGCCTCACTGGGGAGGAGATCAAAAGTCCAAAAACTGATGTTTCTCCCAAAACTAGGACATCACACTCCCTCATTCCAGAATCTCCATTGAGGCAATTTCTTTGCTTTTCCTCCCAGGTACCATTGGAGACTGGGAAAATCACATGACTGTTGAGCAGAATGAAAGGTTTGACAGGATGTTCCAAAGGAAGATGAAAGATTTCCCCTTGAGGTTCATCTGGGATATGACTGAAGAATAGAATTCTAAGCAATGCAAACTATTTTAAGAAAGCACTCTCAGAAAGAAATATACTGAATTGTCTACTTTCATCTTTGACTGTCATTGGCTCATTATTGAAAAACCTCAGTGATTAATAAATATTAATATGTGCCTTTACATCATCTGCCATCTGTGGCCTGCTTTGCATTTGCTGGAATTCTTCAGTTTCTGATCAGGAGAGGATTTCTGTCTTTGTTTGGGCATATAATTATGAAATGGTTTTTATTTTACATTTTGAAATTTCAATGCTCTTGAGCAACAAGCAGGTCATAACACGTGATCGATTGGATATCTTAAAATAAAAGACTCATAATTTATAAAAAACTACTATGGGTTTTCTTGATACTTAAGATTTTAATTTCTGGGTAATAAAATGAGTCAACCTTTCATTTTATAATTTCTAGGTTTTGTGTCAAACTTAGAATATTGCTATCACAAGTATTTTCATGTATTCAGAAATCATATATTTAATCCGAATCCTTAATTTATGCTGTAAGACCACTATCTAGTACTTTTCTAACAGATAACCAGTGGCCCAAGATAATCTATTGACTAGCCTTCATTTTACTACTGATGAAAATAGACATTATTTTGTATTATACAATTGTGTGTACATGAGTTGATTTATTTAAAATGCCATATTTTCTGATGATGTAATTTTATTTTTCATTACCATGTCATACTTTCTTTTTTTAATTTTTTACATTTATTCATATATTTATTTATTTATTATTTATTTAAATAGTTTATTGTCAAGTTGGTTTCCATATAACACCCAGTGCTCATCCCAACAAGTGCCCTCCTCCATGCCCTCACCCCCCTTCCACTCTACCCCACCCCCATTAGGCCTCAGTTTGTTCTCAGCATTCAAGAATTTCTCATGGTTTGCCTCCCTCCCTCTACCCAACTATTTATCCCCTTCTCCCCCATGGTCCTCCATTAAGTTCCTCCTAATCCACGTATACAAATTTTGGTATGTGTCCTCTTCTGCCTGACTTATTTCACTCAGCATAACACCCTCAAGTTCCATCAGTGTTGCTACACTTGGCCAGATTTCATTCTTTCTCATTGCCATGTAGTATTCCATTGTATAGATAAAACACATCTTCTTGACCTGTTCGTCAGCTGAAGGACACTTAGGCTCTTTCCATGTTTTGACTATTGTTGAGAGTGTTGCTATGAACATTGGGGTCCATGTGCCCCTGTGTATCAGCACTCCTGTATCCCCTGGGTAAATTCCAGCAGTGCTGGGTCATAGGGGAGTTGTATTGTTAATTTTTTAAGGAAACTCCATACTGTTTTCCAGGGGGGTTGCACCAGTTTACATTCCCACCAACAGTGTAGGAGGTTGCCTGTTTCTCTACATCCTTGCCAGCATCTAGAGTCTCCTGATTTGTTCATTTTAGCCACTCTGACTGGCGTGAGGTGGTATATCAGTGTGGTTTTGATTTGTATTTACCTGATGAGGAGGGATGTTGAGCATGGTTTCATGTGCCTGTTAGCCATCTGGAACTCCTCTTTGGAGTAGTGTCTGTTCATATCTTCTGCCGATTTCTTCACTGGATTATTTGTTTTTCGGGTGTGGAGTTTGGTGAGTTCCTTATAGATTTTGGGTACTAGCCCTTTATCTGATATGTCATTTGCAACTATCTTTTCCCATTCTGTCGGTTGCCTATTAATTTTATTGATTGTTTCATTTGCCGTGCAGAAGCTTTTAATCTTGATAAGGTACCAATAGTTAATTTTTGATCTTGATTAAATTGCATTTGGAGATGTGTCAAGTAAGAAATTGCTGCGGTTGAGGTCAAGGAGGTTGTTTCCTGCTTTCTCCTCTAGGGTTTTGATGGTTTCCTGTCTCACATTCAGGTCCTTCATCCATCTTGAGTTTATTTTTGTGTATGGTGTGAGAAAATGATCTAGTTTCATTCTTCTGCATGTTGCTGTCCAGTTCTCCCAGCTCCATCTGTTAAAGAGGCTGTCTTTTTTTCCATTGGATACTCTTTCCTGCTTTGCCAGAGATTTGTTGGCCATACATTTGTGGGTCCAATTCTGAATTCTCTATTCTATTCCATTGGTCTATGTGTCTGTTTTTGTGCCAATACCATACTGTCTTGATGATGACAGCTTTGTAGTAGAGGCTAACGTCTGGGATGGTGATGCCTCCCATTTTGGTTTTCTTCTTCAATATTACTCTGGCTATTCGGAGTCTTTTGTGGTTCCATACAAATTTTAGCATAGTTTGCTCTAGTTTTGAGAAGAATGCTGGTGCAATTTTGATTGGAATGCATTGAATGTGTAGATTGCTTTGGGTAGTAATGACATTGTAACTATATTTATACTTCTGATCTATGAGGATGGAATGTTTTTCCATTTCTTTGTGTCTTCTTCAATTTCCTTCATAAGTTTTCTATAGTTTTCATCATACAGATCTCCTATGTCTTTGGTTAGGTTTATTCCTAGGTATTTTATGGTTTTTTGTGCAATTGTGAATGGGATCAGTTTCTTGATTTCTTTCTGTTGCTTCATTATTGCTGTATAAAAATGCAATCGATTTATGTATGTTGATTTTGTACCCTGCAACTTTGCTGAATTCATGGATCAGTTCTAGTAGGCTTCGAGTGGAGTCTGTCGGGTTTTCTAAGTAGAGTATCATGTGTTTGTTAAAAGCGAAAGTTTGACTTCTTCTTTGCCAATTCTGATGCCTTTTATTTTCTTTTGTTGTCTGATTGCTGATGGTAGGACTTCCAGCACTATGTTAAACAACAGTGGTGAGAATGGACATCCCTGTCGTGTTCCTGATCTCAGGGGGAAAGCTCTCAGTTTTCCCCCACTGAGGATGATGTTAACTGAGGGCTTCTCATAGATGGTTTTTTGATGTTTAAATAAGTGCCTTCTATCCCTACTTTCTCAAGAGACTTTATTAAAAAGGGATGCTGTATTTTGTCAAATGCTTTTTCTGTATCTATCAACAGAATGATATGGGTTTTATCTTTCCTTTTGTTAATGTGATGTATCACATTGATTGATTTGAGAATATTGAACCAGCCCTGTAACCCAGGAATGAATCCCACTTGATCATGGTGGAGAATTCTTTTTATGTGCTGTTGAATTCGATTTGCAAGTACCTTGTTGAGGATTTTTGCATCTGTATTCATCAAGGATTTTGGCCTGTAGCTCTCTTTTTTTGCTGGTCTCTGTCTGGTTTCGGAATCAAAGTGATGCTAGCTTCGTAGACTGAGTCTGGAAGTTTTCCTCCGATTTCTATTTTTTGGAATAGCTTAAGAAGAATGGGCATTAACTCTGATTTAAATATCTAGTAGAATTCCCAAGGGAAGCCATCTGGACCAGGGCTCTTATTTGTTGGGAGATTTTTGATCACTGATTCGATTTCTTCACTAGTTATGGGGTCTGTTCGGATTTTCTATCTCTTCCGGTGTGAATTTTGGTACTGAATGCGTGTTTAGGAATTTGTCCAATTCTTCTATGTTATCCAGTTTGTAGGCATATAATTTTTCATAGTATTCCCTGATAATTGCTTGTATTTCTGAGGGTATGGTTGTAATAAGTCCATTTTCATTCATGGTTTTGTCCATTTGGGTGCTCTCTCTTTTCTTTTTGAGAAGCCCAGCTAGAGGTTGTCAATTTTGTTTATTTTTCAAAAAACCAACTCTTGGTTTCATTTATCTGTTCAACTGTTTTTTGAATTCTACATTTTTTTTTTATTTCTGCCCTCATTTTCATTATTTCTCTTCTCCTACTGCTTTGGGGGTGCTCTTGTTGCTCTTTTTCTAGTTCCTTTAGGTGTGCTGTTAAATTTTGTACTTGCGCTTTTTCTAATTTATTGAAATAGGCCAGGAGTGCAATGTACTTTCCTCTTAGGACTGCCTTTACCACATCCCATAGAGTTTGATTTGTTGTGTTTTCATTTTCACTTGTTTCCATATGTTTAAAATTTCTTCTCCAATTGCCTGATTGGCCCATTTGCTCTTTAGTAGGTTGTTCTTTAAACTCCATGTTTTTGGGGGTTTTCAAGACTTCTTCCTGTGGTTGATTTCAAGTTTCATAGCATTGTGATCTGAAAGTGTGCATGGTATGATCTCAATTCTTTTATATTTATTGAAGGCTGCTTTATGTCCCAGTATGTGATCTATTTTGGAGAATGTGCCATGTATACTTGAGAAGAAAGTGAATTCCATGGTCTCAGGATGTAGAGTTCTAAATATATCTGTCAAATCCATCTGGTCCAATGTGTCATTCAAGTCATTGTTTCTTTAGTAATTTTCTGTCTATTTGATTTATCCATTGCTGTAAGTGGAGTATTAAAGTCCCCTGCTATTAGCACATTCTTATCTGTAATATTCTTTCTGTTTGTGATTGTTTTATGTATTTGGGTGCTTCTCTATTTGTTGCATTGACATTTATAATTGTTAGCTCTTCTTGATGGATAGACCATATAATTATTATATGATGCCCTTCTTCATCCCTTGTTACTGCCTTTACTTTAAAGTCCAGTTTTCTGATATAAGTATAGCTACTCCAGCTTTTTTTGACTTCCCGTAGCATGGTATATTTCTCCATCTGGTTACTTTTAATCTGAAGGTGTCCTCATGTCTAAAATGAGTTTCTTATAGACAGCAAATAGATGGATTTTGGGGGTTTTTTTATCCATTCTGTTACCTATGTCATTTAATTGGAGCATTCAGCCCATTTACATTCAGTGTTATTATTGAAAAATATGGGTTTAGAGTCATCGTGTCCTTTGTAGGATTTATGCTTGTGGTGGTGTCTCTGGTACCTTGCGTTCCTTGCAACATTTCCCTCATAGAGACCCCATCAGGTTTTCTTCTAGGGCTGGTTTAGTGGTGACGAATTCTTTCAAGTTTTGTTTATTTGGAAAGAATTTTATCTCTCTTCTATTCTGAATGACAGGCTTGCTGGATAGAGGATTCTTTGCTACATATTTTTTCTGTTCATCACATTGAAGACTTCCTGCAACTCCTTTCTGGCCTGCCAAGTTTCAGTAGATAGGTCTGTCACCACTCTGATAAGTTTCCCTTTGTATGTTAGGGCCCTTTTCTCCCTAGCTGTTTCAAAAATCTCTCTTTGTCCTTATATTTTGCCAGTTTCACTGTGATATGTTTTTCAGAGGATCAATTCAAGTTCTGTCTGAGGGGAGTTCTCTATGCCTCTTGGATTTCAATGTCAGTTTCCTTCCCAAGATTGGGGAAGTTCTCTGCTGTAATTTGTTCCAGGACTCCTTCAGCACTTTTCCCTCTCTCTTCCTGTTCTGGAATTCCTATGATAAGAATATTGTTCTGTTTGATAGTATCACTGAGCTCTTGAACTCTTCTTTTGTGTTCCTGGATGAGTTTATCTCTCTTTTTCTCAGCTTCCTCTTTTTCTATAATTGTGTCTTCTAAATCACTTATTCTCCTTTATGCCTCTTCAGTCCCCACATTGGTCGCCTCCATTTTATTCTGCATCTCATTTATAGCATTTTTTAGTTCATCACAACTATTTTTAAGCTCCATAGTCTTTGTAGCAATCGTTTCTCTGATGTCTTCCATGTCTTTTTTGAACCGAGCAATTAATTTTATGACTATTGTTCTAAATTCTTGTTCAGTTATGTTGCTTATATCTGTTTTGAGTAGTTCTTTAGCTGTAATTTCTTCCTGGAATTCCTTTAAAGGAGTGTTCATCTCTTTTCTCATTTTGGCTAGCTTTCTGTCTCTTGTTAGTTTTAAAAGCTTGTTATGCAATCTGCACCTGTGAGTACTGCTGTATTAAAGAAGGCTCTTTGACTGTCAAGGGCATGTCCGTTCAGGAAGTATTCTTTGAATAGTGTCTCCTGGTTTCTCTTGTTGAGACTTTGGTTATTTTATTTCCCTACTTATAGTGGTATTTGTGACTCTCCACCATGTGTACTTTGGCTTGTTCCTTGAGGTAGCCTTGGAAATGAAAACAGACAGACAAACACACAGGGAACAAAGGCACACAAATGTACACACAAATCCAACAAAAACTCCACTGAAAGGGAAGAAGAAAAAGAAAGAAACAAAAGAAGGAAAGAAAAGAAAAAAGAGGAAGGAGGAAAAAGAAATAATAAAAAGGAAAAGAAAAAAGGAAAAAAGAAGAAAAGAAAAGAGGAAAGAGAAAACCCAAAAGACAAAGGACAGTCTAAAAGCATAAGAGCAGAATTCTCAGCTACCAATAAAGAGCAGGATGTATGCAATGCTGATGGAAGAGCATATACAAAGAGAGAAATGACACGGCAGGGAGGAAGTGAAATTGGACGATAAGAAGACAGAGAGACCTACAGGCTTAATTCAGAGAGAGAAAGAGGAGAATATGGTAAGAGGCAAGGAGAAGGAAATGAAGATAATGTTTCTCAGAGAAACTATACAGTCTGATTATTCCAGAGAGAGAGAGATGGAAAGGTAACAGTGGGAGTGTAGAGTATACATCTAGAGAATGGATTAAATGTGACTGTTTAAGCAAACCAATGACCAGATGCCCAGTCCAGCAGAGGTGAGAGATACGAATGAGACAGGGGAAAATATATCTGAATAGATAGAATTGATCTAGAATTAATCACATCACTGCATCTATGTTGGTCTTGCTCCGAGCAAGACCAGGCTCCGGTAAAAATAAAAGCAGCTGTCTAGTGGGAATGGACCTGGTTTGATGTAGGCAGGTCTTAGCCTCCACTGCACCCTGGGGGCTGCTCCCTGAGGTCCTGCCTTGCTGGTTGTGGGGAGAAAAATGGCAGCGCCCTGGTCCCTTTTTGAACCAAGTGTTGCACCTCACTCTTTTGGGTCTGATCTCCTTGTGCCAAAGGCGTAGCCAAGGTAGGCTGTGTTCCACGTCCCAAGCCACACCTCATTTCCAGATCTTAGTCCTAGTGCCCCATTGATACGGCCTGAAATAAACCCGCAGGCTGAGTCTCTCCATCCAGTTTCAAGCCAGTCGCCTCCCCACTGGGATCCAGCCGAGCTAGAAGTGCAGAGGACTGGCTTCAGGCATGCCACTTCCCCTCCAGGTAGAGCTGGTGAGCAGAGGAGCAGTTTCTCCGGGCGTCGCCTGGGACTGGGGTGGCTAACTCATGGTCAGCTGCACAGCTGGAAACCGGATCCCTCTGTGTCCAGAGCCGAGGTTTTTCTCTTCTCCAGGAACAGGGACAGTTCCTTGAGCAGTTTCAGCTGCTTTTTCTTTTCCCCTTGTCTCACCTCGGCTCCCCGCAGGGCGGCTCCCTCCCCTCCCTCCATGTCTCTGGTCCCCACCCATTTTAATCTTCCCCAGTTCGCACTCATGCTATAGGGTTGTTTTCTCAGCAGACTCTGTCTCCTTTTCCTCCCAAACTCCTGGATGCTGTAAGGGTTCCTATGGCTTTAGGACTTCTCAGTTTGAAAGATGGAGGCGAGTGAAATGTATGGAGCTCCCTACTTCTCTGCCATGTCACCTCCTACTTCCAATAAACTGATTTAAAAATTGATGGCACATCTGTCTACATTTTAGAGAAATTTCTGCATCATTAAAAGAAACAATTATTCTACAGGAACCAACTGGTTTTAGCAGATATTAAGCTTGATTTATTTTGAAAAGCATCACAAAAGCACTTGGATGTATATGCTAAATAAGCCACTTAAATGTGGAATGGACAGATATTGATAATATTTTCTATTCTAATGCCATTGGGTTGCCTAACTGTTTTATGAAATTATGTCTTCTGATTTGTTATGATAAACATATTTTTAAATTAAAGTTTTATTTATTTGTTTGTTTTTGAGAGAGAGAGAGAGAGGGAGAAAGCATGATGGGGGAGGGGCAGAGAGAGAGGGTAAGAGAATCCCAAGCAGGTTCCTGGCCATCAATGTGGGGTCTGATGCGGGCTCGAACCCACGAACCATGAGCCCGTGACCTAAGATGAACTTAGCTTAACTGACTGAGCTACCCAGGCAACCCTATAATAAACAATTTTTAAAATGAATCTTGTATTCCTCAAAAAAACTATTGAAGAAGTCACTTCCATATGTAAGTACTTGTGCTTTACACTATGAAGTTATATAAATCAGAAGTATGTAAACCATATAGTGAAGGATGAGAAACACAGTCAATTTTCTAGAATGATTTTAAAATATCTTAGTAAGCTTTTCCTATTGTCTTATGATGTTATGGCTCTGAAGCATTTTCACATATACTGTATTGTTGACATAGGGACAAGAGAATATCGTTGCTCTCTCTCTGGGGGGATAAGAAGAGGTACTATGTGAGGTGTGTCTTGAGGAGTAAATGATAGTCACTAGGCCAATCATGAAGGGAGAGGCATTGCAGAGAAGGATACAAAGACGGTTGTATCCCAAAATACAAAGACGGTTGAAAATATACATGACATGGTTAGGAAACTGTAAAGTTCAACTAACAGGCTTCATCCAATTGGAAGGTCTTAGGGTAAAAATACAACAGAATGAAAGCACCAGAAAAAAATGAATACTTCCTTTCTTTACAGATTGTTTATATATAGAGAAACTCTAAGGATGTTATGTGCTCATATTTTCACTTTTCAAAGATTCTGACATTCCCAGTTGCAAATACCTTTGAGATATTCATGAAACAGTTTTTAGAAGGAAAAGGTAACTAAATTTGTATAAAGTAAGTAATAAGTTTTGTGACCTGTGGTGAGTTTTCAAGCTTAGTGAATTTGGCAGAGTGAAAGAGCATGCTAAAGGAGAGTTGAATGGGGCTCAGTAATCAAGGTATGAAGCCAGTTGGTAGGATTGTCTTGGATGATTGTGTCTAGCCATTGTTACAAATATCACTTTGTCTCTCTCCCTCTCAGGAGAGTGTCAAAAATATTTACATCTACTCATGAAAAGATTGTCTCACTAGTAGTCAGATTTCTGTTTAGCTAAGTGAGAAGCATCTCAGTTATTTTATTTTTAATTTTATTTTTTAAAAAAAATTTATAACTTGTATTTTTTTAAGTTTATTTATTTTGAGAGAGTGAGAGGGGGGAAGGGCAGAGAGAGAGAGTCCCAAGCAGGCCCCGTGCTGTCAGAATATAGCCTGACGTGGGCTCAGTCTCACAAATTGTGAGATCATGACCTGACATGATCTCACATGTCAGAGATCTCACATGTCTTGTGAGATCAAGAGCTGGACACCTAATTGACTGAGGCACCCAGGTGCCCTTCAATTTTTAAATTTTATTTATTTATTCATTTGTTTTTGAGAGAGAGAAAGAGAGTGAGAGAGAGAGGCAGAGGGAGAGAGAAAGAATCCCAAGCAAGCTCCACACTCAGAGCAGAGCCCTACCTGGGTGTGATTTCATGTCTCTGGGATCATAATCTGAGCCAAAATCAAGAGGTGGAAGTTCAACGGACTGAACCACCTAGGCGCCCCAGAAGCATCTCAGTTTAGGTCAGAGGTTTAGAGCTTTGCACTGTATATTTCAAGTGACACCACCTAGGAACTTCTATTTGACAAAGTTCTGTTACATAATCTTTTCTTCTTTATTTTTTAATTTTTTAAAAATTTACTTAAGTTTTACTTATTTTTTAAGTACTCTCTGCACCCAACATGGGGTTTGAACTTACACTGAGATGGAGACTTACATGCACTATCTACTGAGACAACCAGCTGCTCCTCACATTCTTTTCTGAGGAGCCACTGTAGCTATTGAGTAGGAGTAAGCTCTGCAGAGGTAGACATGATGATCTGGAACAGGAGAGCTAAGATTAGTCTCTAATGCACTGTGCAGAGCTGAAGGGACTGATCAGAGAGCCCTCAGTCATTCTTCAGTGATGTTCATCAATGGCCTCCATGTATCTATCTTAGTAGGAATTGTGTGTGTGTGTGTCTGTGTGTCTGAGAGAGAGAGAGAGAAAGAGAGAGAGAGAGAGACTATGTCTCCAAATCTCTATGAAATCATTCCACACAATTAATTTTTAAAATTTTAACCAATAAGCAGGGCCTGGGTGTCTCAGTTCATTAAACCCTTTACTCTTGATTTTAGTTCAGGTCATGGTCTCATGGTCTTGAGATAGAGCTCTGAGATGGGCTTAGTGCAGAGATCTGAGTCTAATTTGGATTCTCTTTCTCTTTTGGCCTCTACCCACCTCATTCTCCCTCTCTCTCCATAAATAAATAAACTTAAAAAATTTAATCAATGATTTCCTTTAAAAATAAGTTAATTAGAATTTTCAGATCTTTTTACCTTAGATATACTGGAATAGGTTTAGATGGTTCCAGATAAAGGAAGACTGCTAGTAGGTTAATTTAAGAATGGGTATGGAGGAGGCACTTGTGGGGATGAGCACTGGGTGTTATATGGAAACCAACTTGACAATAAACTATTAAAAAAAAAAAAAAAGAATGGGTTGTTTTTTTATGACCTATGTGTTCTTTATATTGATATGAATTCCCGTAATGTGATTAGATTTCTGGCCATAAAAAACAGTTATGCTGGAATATAATATGCATTTTAGTATCTCAGCAGTAGCTAAATATATACAGTTTTAAAAGATAGGTTAAGTGTGACCATCTAGGTGAAAAAAATCAGCATTGTGGATCCAGAATGCCAATTATTATTTGTTTTCTTTGATTGATGGTTGTATGGGTGTTCAGTTTATAGAATCATTGTGATATACATGAACACTGATAATTTATTTCACTTGATAATAAACAAATTAATTTAAAAGATAAGAGAGTACAAAAGCAATGAGAGAGACTGGTTTATTGATATATATGAGATTCAGTTATAAAATCCTAAACTTTCACTCTACATCTATGCTACCAGAGTCTGTGGCATAAATCACCAGGGCTTCTTGCCTGCCTTTCACAAAACAGAGGAAGCCCATTTTCCACTGTCTTAATTAATGAGTTCATAATTAAAACAACCATTATGTGGGTCCAGACACAATTTGAAAGGGAACCAAGCACCTCATTGGGTCACAATAGATCCAGAGAATGTACCAGTGCCCTTATTGTTCCTACACATTGGGAATAATAAATAAACAAAAGATTCCATTCTTACCACCCAAGGTGATCAGATCTTCTGAGGATAGTATGGTAACTGGCCAATTAGTCATTACTCTCTTATTTGTGTTCTTCCCAATTTTCCTCAAAATTCACCAAGAGTTGATTAACTCTTTCAATATTTGCAGTGCTACATCCTCTCTCTCAACAATTCCTTCTGCACATCATTAAAAAATTAGAGTGATACTAAATCACTTTGAGATTTACTTCTTTAGACATATTAATTATATAAAGAGCTAGCTGTTTCCAGCTACATAGTCAATATGTCCTGGGCTCAAGCACTACTTCCCTTGTGCTCTGCCTTTCTTTTTTCTAAATCCAAAATTTCCTGCAATATGATCAATGGGGATTCTCAACTTTTACATTAAGCTTTCTCATGAATTGTAAAGTCCAAAATTCTTTTAAAGATTTCTTCAATAGATTATCATCAACTGAATCCCATAGACTGTATAATGAAAAAACAAGTTTATTCATAAGTATTTCCCCGATGAAATTTAAAACCTTCATCTCAGTTTAGTAAATAGAACTGGTGTGATTGTGCTTGTCTTTGTGTTTTAATAAAGCAATGCTCTGGTCTCTCTATTGATATTTGGTAAGTACTTTTAAGTGGAAGTGGCCATTACACTTGAGGATAGAGTCAATTAAGATTTTTTCTTCTTTTTATGAAATTGTTACTTATTCTTTATCACTGTATGCAATTAATCATTTTTACCTTCCTTTGAAGTCTATGAGAGGGAGATATAAGAAAAGGAGCATCTAGCAAGAAGTCAAATGTTAGTAATAGAACTGTTGCGTACATGCGCATTTTTCAGTTAATGAGAATCCTGTGCTGAAGTAGACTCTTTTATCATTCTTCTCTACCTACATTTTCAGGTAAAAATCAAGAGGGCAAGTAATTTACTTCCAAACCTCGACCTGATATAGGGACCATAGGAACGGTAATCAATAATTGTAATGTTGTGAGTTGCATATCAGATAAGCTTTCTCTAAGCTCTTTTTTTTTTGACAGCTTTGTGGAGGGATTATTTATATACCATAAAACTAACCCATCATAGGTGTATGACCTACTAATGTTTAGTAATTTAGAACTGTGAAATCATCAACATATTTTGGTTTTAAGACAAGTCCTCAACTTTCCAAAATCCCTGTATCTTAAAAAAATTTTTTTCTAAACACTTATTCATTATTGAGAGACAGAGAGACACAGAGCTTGAGCAGGGGAAGGGTGAAGAGAGAGGGAGACATAGAATCTGAAGTAGGCTCCAGGCTCTGAACTGTCAGCACAGAGCCCGATGCAGGGCTTGAAGTCACGGAAGTGCGAAATCATGACCTGAACTGAAGTTGGATGCTTAACCGACTGAGTCACCCAGGCGACCCAAAGTCCCTGTATATTTTTGCAGTTAATTTATGTTCCCATACTTCACACCCAGGCATACATTAAGCTACCTTCTGCTGTATTCATGTTTTATCCAGACATTGAGACTCATTCCTGTTTTAGCAGGCATTATCTGTGGTTCATTTTTATTCCTAAATAGTATTCCCTTGTGAGGTTAGACCACATTTTGTTTTTTCACCAGTTGATACACATTTGAATGGTTTCCACTTTTGGCTACTATGAATAATACTGATATGAACATTCATGGACAAGTCTTTGAAGGCACATAGATTTTGTTTTCCTTTTGTAGACATCTAGAGGTTGAAATGCCACACTGCTTTTCAAGGACTGTACCTTTACATCAGTACCACTTGTAAGGATTCCCATTTCTGCTTGTCCTCATTAATGCTGGTTATATTCAGTCTGTTTGATACAGCCATTCAGGAGAGTATGAAGTGAGGGGCGCCTGGGTGGCTTAGTCGGTTAAGTGTCCGACTTTCGCTTAGGTCATGATCTCGCGGTTCGTGGGTTCGAGCCCCGCGTCGGGCTCTGTGCTGACTGCCAGCTCAGAGCCTGGAGCCTGTTTCAGTCTGTGACTCCCTCTCTCTCTGACCCTCCCCTGCTCATGCTGTCTCTCTCTCTCTCTCTCCTAGAAATAAATTAAAAAAAAAAAAACATGAAAGAGAGTATGAAGTGATATGTCATTTTTCTGGAGAAAGTCCAAGAATATTGGAGAGGGATACCAAAGCAGAATTTCAAATAATAGTGATGTGCAGATGCGTATTGTCACCAGAGTCAAAAGGAATATTAGTGATTGTTTAAAATTTGGATATTTCGCTTACCATGGATTTTATTTACATTCATTTTTGGTTTTTTTAACTATTGATTTAAAATAACATTTTTCTGGGGGAGGGGGCAAGATGGCGGAGAAGTAGGGAACTCCATACATTGCACTCATCCCCATATCTCACACAGAGAAGGCCTGAAGCCATAGGAACCCTTACAGAATCCAGGAGTTTGGGAGGAAAAGGAGACAGAGTCCACTGAGAAAACCTTCTAGCGGGAGTGCAAACTGGGGAAGATAAAATCAGGCCGGGACCAGAGACACAGAGGGATGGGGGGCATCCCCCTCTGCGGGGAGTCTAGAAGGGAAAGAGAGTGTCCAAAACTTCTCAACACACTGTCCCTGTCGCTGGAGAAGAGAAAAACCTCCGTTCAGGACACAGAGAGATCCAGTTTCCTGCTCTCCAGCTGACCCTAGGCAGGATGCACTCGTTCCAGGCGATCCCATGGGAAACTGCTCCCCTCTCGCCAGCTCGAACTGGAGGGGACGCTCGGCAGCCATGCCTTTGTGCTTCTGGCTCGGCTGGATCCCCAGAGGGGAGGTGTAAGGCTTAAAACTGGGAGGTTTGCCTGCGAGTTTGTTTCAGGCGACGGGACACAGAGGGACCCAGTTTCCTGCTCTCCAGCTGACCCAGGGCAAGACGCACTTGTCCCAGGCGACCCCCAGATGAAACTGCTCCTTGCTCACCAACCTGATCTGGAGGAGATGGGAGCAGAGGCTTCTGGCTCAATACCCAGGGGGTAGGCAAGAGGCTTGCGACTGCCCTGCGGGACTCACCTGCGAGTTTGTGTTTCTGGCAATTTCAGTGGGGCGCGCGCGGACTGGGATCTGGAAACAAGGCCTGGCTTGGGATATAGAGCAGGGTCCTCCTTGGCCACACCCCTGGCACAGGGACTTTACACACCCAAAAAATGAGTTGCAGGGCTTGGTTCAAGAAGGAACTGGAGCGCTGACACTCTTCTCCCCACAACCGCTAAGGTAGGACTCCCGCGGGACTCACTGGATTGAACCACACCCATCCCTGCTAGAGAGCTGCCCTCTTCCTTTTTTTAAATTTATTTTTATATCTTTTATTTATTTGTTTATTTTTAATTTATTATTATTATTATTGATTTTTTTACCGGATCTGGGGCAAGACCAACATGGATGCACTGCCCTGATTAATCCTGGTCACTGGCTTGCTTAAACAGTCACATTTAATCCATTCTCTAGATGTAAATTCTACACCTGCCTACCTTTTCATCTCTCTCTCTCTGGGGTAATCAGACTCTACAGTTTCTCTGGATAACACCATCGTCATTTCTTTTGCCTTCTCCAACCATATTCCACTCTTTCGCTCTTTGAAAAAACCTTTTTTTTCCTTTTGCCTGCTCATTTCATTTCCAATTTTGCCTCATCCCTGCCCTGTCATTTCTCTCTTTCTCTATGCTCTTCAACCAGCACTGCATATACCCAGCTACTTATTTGTAACTGGAAAATCTGGTTATATGCTTTAAACTGTTCTTTGTCTATTGGGTTTCTTCTTTTTTCTTTCTCTTTTCTTCTTTTTTTCTTTTTTATGTATTTTTGTTTCTTACTTATCGCCTTCCCTCCTCCCTCTTTTTTCTTTTCTTTTTCGTTTTCCATTTTGGTTTGCATGTTTGTTGGATTTGTCTGTGCATTTGTGTGCCTTTGTTCCCTGTGTGTTTGTCTGTCTGTTTTCTTTTCCAGGGCTACCTCAAGAAACAAGCCAAAGTGAACATGGTGGAGAGTCCCAAATACCACTATGAGTAGGAAAATAAAATAACCAAGGTCTCAACAAGAGAGACCAAGAGAGACCATTCAAAGAACACTTTCTGAACGGATAGGCCCTGGAGAGTCAAAGCGCCTTCTTTGGTACAGCAGCACTCACAGGTGCAGAGTGCATAACAAGCTTTTAAAACTAACAATAGATATAAAGCTAACCATAATGACGAAACAAAAGAGCTCTCCTCCAAAGAAATTCCAGGAAGAACTGACAGCTAAAGAACTGCTCAAAACAGATATAAGCAGCATAACTGAACAAGATTTTATAATAATAATCATAAAATTAATTGCTGGGCTTGAAAAAGCATGGAGGACATCAGAGAAACTATGGCTACAAACACTATGGAGCTTAAAAATAATTATGATGAATTAAAAATACGATAAATGAGATACATAATAAACTGGAGGTGTCCAATGCATGGATTGAAGAGACAGAAAGGAGAATAAGTGATTTAGAAGGCACAACCATATAAAAAGAAGAAACTGAGAAAAAAAAAGAGATAAACTGATCCAGGAACATGAAAGAAGAGTTTGAGAGCTCAGCAATACAATCAAACGGAACAATATCTGTATCATAGGAATCCCAGAAGAGGAAGAGATGGAAAGGTACTGAAGAGGTCCTGGAACAAATTATAGCAGAGAACTTCCCCAACCTGGGGAGGGAAATAGACGTTGAAATTCAAGAGGCACAGAGAATTCCCCTCAGACATAACTTGAATCGATCTTCTGCATGACATATATAGTGAAGGTGGCAAAATATAAGGACAAAGAGAGAATTTTGAAAGCAGCTAGGGAGAAAAGAGCCCTAACATACAAAGGAAAAACCTATCAGAGTGATGATAGACCTATCTAATGAAACTTGGCAGGCCAGAAAGGAATAGCAGGAGATCTTCAATGTGATGAACAGAAAAAATATGTAGCAAAGAATCCTCTATCCAGGAGAAGAAGCCTGTCATTCAGAATAGAAGAGAGATAAAAGTCTTTCAAAATAAACAAAAATTGAAAGAATTCGTCACCACTAAACCAGCCCTACAAGAAATCCTGAAGGGAACCCTATGAGGGAAAAGTTGTAAGGAACGCAAGATGCTAGAGACACACCACAAGCATGAATCCTACAAATGACACAATGACTCTAAACCCAGATATTGCAATAATAACACTGAATGTAAATGGGCTGAATGCTCCAATCAAAAGACATAGGGTAGCAGAATGGATGAAAAAACAAAATCCACCTATTTTCTGTCTACAAGAAACTCATTTAGGACAGGAGGACACCCTCAGATTGAAAGTAAGAGGATGGAGAAATATCTATCAATCTACAGGAAGTAAAAAAAAAAAAGCTGGAGCAGCTATACTTATATCAGACAAACTGGACTTTAAAGTAAAGACAGTAACAAGGGATGAAGAAGGGCATCATATATTTAAAGGGTCTATCCACCAAGAAGAGCTAACAATTATACATGTCTACACACCAAATATGGGAGTACCTAAATACATAAAACAATTAATCACAAACAGAAACAATCTTACAGATAAGAATGTGCTAATAGCAGGGGACTTTAATACTCCACTTATAGTAATGGACATTTCAACTAGACATAAAATCAATAAAGACACAATAGACTTAAATGACACATTGGACAAGCTGGATTTGACAGATATATTTAGAACTCTACATCCTGAGGCTATGAAATTCACATTTTTTTCAAGTGTACATGGCCCATTGTCCAAGGTAGATCACATACTGGGACAGAAAGCAGCCCTCAATAAATATAAAAGAATTGAGATCATACCATGCACACATTCAGATCACAATGCTATGAAACTTGAAATCAATCACAGGAAGAATTCTGGAAAACCACCAAAAACATGGAGGCTAAAGAACACCTTACTAAAGAATGAATGGGTCAATCAGGCAATTAGAAAAAAAATTTAAAAATATATGGAAACAAATGAAAATGAGAATACAACAATCCAAACTCTATGGGATGTGGCGAAGGCAGTCCTAAGAGGAAAGTATATTGCACTCCAGGCCTATTTCAAGAAATTAGAAAAAGCGCAAGTGCAAAATCTAATAGTGCACGTAAAGCAACTAGAGGGAGAGCAACAAGAGCACCCCAAACCCAGTAGAAGAAAAGAAATAATAAAATCAGGGCAGAAATAAACAATATAGAAACCAAAGAAACAGTTGAACAGATCAATGAAACCAAGAGTTGGTTTTTTGAAAAAATGAACAATATTGATAAACCTCTAGCCATGCTACTGAAAAAGATAAGAGAGAGCACTCAAATAGACAAAATCATGAATGAAAATGGACTGATTACAAACAATCCCTCAGAAATACGAGCAATTATCAGGGAATACTATGAAAAACTATATGGCATCAAACTGAACAACTTTGAAGAAATGGACAAATTCCTGAACACACACTCACTACCAAAATTCACACCGGAAGAGATAGAAAACCTGAACAGACCCATAACAAATGAGGAAATCGAATCAGTTATCAAAAATCTCCCAACAAATAAGAGCCCTGGGCCAGATGGCTTCCCTGGGGAATTCTACCAGACATTTAAAACAGAATTAATACCCATTCTTCTCAAACTATTCAAAAAAATAGAAATTGAAGGAAAACTTCTGGACTCATTTTATGAAGCCAGCATCACTTTGATTTCCAAGCCAGACAGAGACCCAGCAAAAAAGGAGAACTACAGGCCAATATCCTTAATGAATACAGATGCACAAATCCTCAACAAGATATGTGCAAATCAAATCCAGCAGCACATAAAAAGAATTCTCCAGAAAGATCAAGTGGGATTCATTCATGAGTTACAGGCCTGGCTCAATATTCGCAAATCAATAAATATGATACATCACATCAACAAAAGAAAACATAAAATTCATACGATCCTGTCAATAGATGCAGAAAAAGCATTTGACAAAATACA